>NC_064926.1:175732591-176032591 GCF_023897955.1 Schistocerca gregaria
TATTTTAATAGCTTTAAAATTACATAATCTAACATTTCACAGTGAATAACCATTTACACAGTGAACCTCTGAATAAACACTTTTAATCGTTTCGTGCAATTTCAAGAAACGATATCTCAGATGAAAGCATTGCACTAAAGCCATCATCCATGAAAGATATCTATCTGTACTTATTTTATTTATTGATTTACAAAGTCTTTTATACAGGGTGTAAATTCTAAGCTAACAAACCAGAATAATTCGAAAAACTAGATTCACATGAAAAAATGTGTAGAATGCAAAGTTGATTATTTTCTAGGGAGACATCTGTTGGTGCTAAAATGAATCCGTCACCCTAGCCCCAGGTGGTTGAGCGGGAGGCAACTTTAAAATATCAAATGGGAACCCCCACTTTTTATTGCAGAATCAGACTCTACTACGTACATTTTGTCTAAAACATTTGATGATGATGATGATGATGTTTGATTTGTGGGGTGCCCAACTGCGGGGTTATCAGCTCTCGTACAAATTCCCAACCTTTGTTCAGCCCAATCTCGCCACTTTGAGGAATGATGATGAAATGATGAGGACAACACAAACACCCAGTCATCTCGAGGCAGGTGAAAATACCTGACACCCTCCCTCCCCCTCCCGGGAATCGAACCCGGGGCCATCTAAAACATTTGTTTTGATTCTTGGTAGTTGCGTGTTTACAAATATTGCCCCAAATATTTGGGTCAACATTCGTAAAACTCTAATTCCTCTCACTCAAGCCCCACCCTATGGGGAGAGAGGGGGAGTTTTAATTTCAGCGAAACAAAATTTACGAAAAAAATAAGTATTTTTTATTTATCCATAACCATCTGCCAGGCAAAAATGAGAACATGAATTTTCTTGAATTACAGCGCCAATTGCCAAGTATCAAAACAAATGTTTAAAAGAAATGCAAGTAATTTTTAATGTAGTATCTGATTCTGCAATAAAAACTGGAAGTTCGCATTTGAAAATTTAAAGTTGCCTTCAGCCCCACCCCGAGGGGGCTGGGATGGCGGGGTAATTTTAGGACCAACAGATGTCCGCCTAGAAAATAATCAACTTTGGATTCTACACATATTTTTGTGTTAACATTAATTTTCGCATAATTCAGGTTTGTCAACTTACAAATTAGAGATTGTATATGTTCATTATGCATATGTTTGTCAGTGCATCGCATTCTCCACATTTACACATCAAAGGAACATAGCATCAATTCCTCGTATATATTTTACTTGTGTAATTATTTAATGAAGAGTTTACTATTTTACCAGTTACTTTATTTAAATGTCGATTGCGAGTGCTATTAAAACTGTGATAATTCTGAAGTGATCAGTTCTATGTATTAGCGGACACCACAGTTCTACATCTACATCTACATCCATACTCCGCAAGCCACCTGACGGTGTGTGGCGGAGGGTACCCTGAGTACCTCTATCGGTTCTCCCTTCTATTCCAGTCTCGTATTGTACGTGGAAAGAAGGATTGTCGGTATGCTTCTGTGTGGGCTCTAATCTCTCTGATTTTATCCTCATGGTCTCTTCGCGAGATATACGTAGGAGGGAGCAATATACTGCTTGACTCTTCGGTGAAGGTATGTTCTCGAAACTTTAACAAAAGCCCGTACCGAGCTACTGAGCGTCTCTCCTGCAGAGTCTTCCACTGGAGTTTATCTATCATCTCCGTAACGCTTTCGCAATTACTAAATGATCCTGTAACGAAGCGCGCTGCTCTCCGTTGGATCTTCTCTATCTCTTCTATCAACCCTACCTGGTGCGGATCCCACACTGCTGAGCAGTATTCAAGCATTGGACGAACAAGCGTACTGTAACCTACTTCCTTTGTTGTCGGATTGCATTTCCTTAAGATTCTTCCAATGAATCTCAGTCTGGCATCTGCTTTACCGACGATCAACTTTATATGATCATTCCATTTTAAATCACTCCTAATGAGTACTCCCAGATAATTTATGGAATTAACTACTTCCAGTTGCTGACCTGCTATTTTGTAGCTAAATGATAAGGGACCTATCTTTCTATGTATTCGCATCACATTACACTTGTCTACATTGAGATTCAATTGCCATTCCCTGCACCATGCGTCAATTCGCTGCAGATCCTCCTGCATTTCAGTACAATTTTCCATTGTTGCAACCTCTCGATACACCACAGCATCATCTGCAAAAAGCCTCAGTGAACTTCCGATGTCATCCACCAAGTCATTTATGTATATTGTGAATAGCAACGGTCCTATGACACTCCCCTGCGGCACACCTGAAATCACTCTTACTTCGGAAGACTTCTCTCCATTGAGAATGACGTGCTGCGTTCTGTTATCTAGGAACTCCTCAATCCAATCACACAATTGATCTGATAGTCCGTATGCTCTTACTTTGTTCATTAAACGACTGTGGGGAACTGTGTCAAACGCCTTGCGGAAGTCAAGAAACACGGCATCTACCTGTGAACCCGTGTCTAAGGCCCTCTGAGTCTCGTGGACGAATAGCGAGAGCTGGGTTTCACACGACCGTCTTTTTCGAAACCCATGCTGATTCCTACAGAGTAGATTTCTAGCCTCCAGAAAAGACATTATACTCGAACATAATACGTGTTCCAAAATTCTACAACTGATCGACGTTAGAGATATAGGTCTATAGTTCTGCACATCTGTTTGACGTCCCTTCTTGAAAACGGGGATGACCTGTGCCCTTTTCCAATCCTTTGGAACGCTTCGCTCTTCTAGAGACCTACGGTACACCGCTGCAAGAAGGGGGGCAAGTTCCTTCGCGTACTCTGTGTAAAATCGAACTGGTATTCCATCAGGACCAGCGGCCTTTCCTCTTTTGAGCGATTTTAATTGTTTCTCTATCCCTCTGTCGTCTATTTCGATATCTACCATTTTGTCAACTGTGCGACAATCTAGAGAAGGAACTACAGTGCAGTCTTCCTCTGTGAAACAGCTTTGGAAGAAGACATTTAGTAATTCGGCCTTTAGTCTGTCATCCTCTGTTTCAGTACCATTTTGGTCACAGAGTGTCTGGACATTTTGTTTTGATCCACCTACCGCTTTGACATAGGACCAAAATTTCTTAGGATTTTCTGCCAAGTCAGTACATAGAACTTTACTTTCGAATTCATTGAAAGCCTCTCGCATAGCCCTCCTCACACTGCATTTCGCTTCGCGTAATTTTTGTTTGTCTGCAAGGCTTTGGCTATGTTTATGTTTGCTGTGAAGTTCCCTTTGCTTCCGCAGCAGTTTTCTAACTCGGTTGTTGTACCACGGTGGCTCTTTCCCATCTCTTACGATCCTGCTTGGCACATACTCATCTAACGCATATTGTACCATGGTTTTGAACTTTGTCCACTGATCCTCAACACTGTCTGTACTTGAGACAAAACTTTTGTGTTGAGCCACCAAGTACTCTGAAATCTGCTTTTTGTCACTTTTGCTAAACAGAAAAATCTTCCTACCTTTTTTAATAATTCTATTTACGGCTGAAATCATTGATGCAGTAACCGCTTTATGATCGCTGATTCCCTGTTCTGCATTAACTGATTCAAATAGTTCGGGTCTGTTTGTCACCAGAAGGTCTAATATGTTATCGCCACGAGTCGGTTTTCTGTTTAACTGCTCAAGGTAGTTTTCAGATAAAGCACTTAAAAATATTTCACTAGATTCTTTGTCCCTGCCACCCGTTATGAACGTCTGAGTCTCCCAGTCTATATCCGGCAAATTAAAATCTCCACCCAGAACTATAACATGGTGGGGAAATCTACTCGAAATATTTTCCAAATTATTCTTCAGGTGCTGAGCCACAACAGCTGCTGAGCCCGGGGGCCTATAGAGACATCCAATTACCATGTCTGAGCCTGCTTTAACCGTGACCTTCACCCAAATCATTTCACAATTCGAATCTCCGTCAATTTCCTTCGATACTATTGCACTTCTTATCGCTATAAACACGCCTCCCCCTTCACTGTCCAGCCTATCTCTGCGGTATACATTCCAATCCGAGTTTAGCATTTCATTACTGTTTACGTCTGGTTTCAGCCAACTTTCTGTTCCTAGTACTATATGGGCGTTGTGACCGTTTATTAATGAGAGCAGTTCTGGGACCTTTCTATAGACGCTCCTGCAGTTTACTATAAGCACATTATTATTGTTATTCCTTGTTGCATTTTGCCTACTGCCTTGCCGCGTCTCAGGAGGCGTCTTGTCGGGCCTAGGGAGGGAATTCTCTAACCTAAAAAAACCCCATGTGCACTCCACACGTACTCCGCTACCCTCGTAGCCGCTTCCGGCGTGTAGTGCACGCCTGACCTATTCAGGGGGACCCTACATTTCTCCACCCGATAGCGGAGGTCGAGAAATTTGCACCCCAGCTCTCCGCAGAATCGTCTGAGCCTCTGGTTTAAGCCTTCCACTCGGCTCCAAACCAGAGGACCGCGATCGGTTCTGGGAACGATACTACAAATAGTTAGCTCTGATTCCACCCCGCGAGCGAGGCTTTCCGCCTTCACCAACTCCGCCAGCCGCCTGTACGAACTTAGGATGACCTCTGAACCCAGACGGCAGGAGTCATTGGTGCCGACATGAGCAACAATTTGCAGTCGGGTGCACCCAGTGCTCTCTATCGCCGCCGGTAGGGCCTCCTCCACATCTCGGATGAGACCCCCCGGCAAGCAGACAGAGTGAACACTGGCCTTCTTCCCCGACCTTTCCGCTATTTCCCTAAGGGGCTCCATCACCCGCCTAACGTTGGAGCTCCCAATAACTAATAAACCCCTCCCCCCATGTGCCTGCTCGGACCTTGCTGAAGGAGCAGCCACATGTCCACTCACAGGCAGAGCGGGCGATGCCACACGGCCAGCCTCCACATTGACCCTCCGCCTCGAGCGCCGCGAACGCCGCTGAACCCGCCACTCCCCTTGGGGAGAGGGTGGCCCAACCGCGCCCGGTACCCGCGAAGATGTCTCGACAGCAGGGACAGTGGGTGAAGCATGTAACACCTGGGGTGTACCTTGCGACGCACCAGACTCCCCACTGCCGCTACACTCCGAGGCAGCAGCCTGAAGACGGCTGACCGCGGCCATCAACACGCTCAGCTGTTCGCGAAGAGTGGCCAGCTCCTCCTGCGTCCGTACACAGCAACCACACATCCTATCCATCCTAAGAAGTCAATTTACTATAGAGTGTTAATAAACTTTTAAATAGACTGCTAATTCACTAAAGGCGGTTGATTATTGACTAAAGTGTGATTGCTAACCACTCCTTGTAGAAAACAAGGAAAATAGCACTACCTGTCTCTGGACTGTATTCAAAACAAACACTAGCACTACTAGCACTATGGCTGACTAAAGGGACTCTCTGACTGTATTCAAAACAAACACGAGATCTATGGAACACTTAATAGCACTCGACTATTAAAGCTTCCTAAAAGCAAAAACACGCAGAAGAAGAAGTGACAAGTAAGAAAAATACAGTTAATACTTAAATTAAGGTAGCTCGCTGCACAGCAGACGTGAAGCAGACGGCGGTTAGGGCGACACTGACACTACTGGCACTATGGCTGACTAAAGGGACTCTCTCTGACTGTATTCAAAACAAACACGAGATCTATGGAACACTTAATAGCACTCGACTATTAAAGCTTCCTAAAAGCAAAAACACGCAGAAGAAGAAGTGACAAGTAAGAAAAATACAGTTAATACTTAAATTAAGGTAGCTCGCTGCACAGCAGACGTGAAGCAGACGGCGGTTAGGGCGACAGTTGAAAAGAGAACCAAAATTCGCTTCCGTCAAGAAGGCATAAATAGTTGTTGAAATGTTTAAAAGACATTTAATAACAATTTTTTTTCATTTGTCATGGGCACACTTGGTCTACAATGTTGGCTTATTTACTTATGACCCAACAATAACTTACACGTATTGTAAATGGTCTTAGTGTAACGAAGTGCTTATAACATTTCTTTATTTATATATTGTTGTAATATTTTAGCTTAGCCCGGGAAGTGGTCAAGATGAGTGAAATCATCTACGTAGAACCTGAGAAAGATCTATTTTTGGTGCGGGCGGCCTTCAGCCAATGACAGTTGGGACTTTCGAATTAAAGAGCTCAAGAGAGCGATTCTGGAGACCTCATGTCGAGTTGTTGAAGAAGGCAGAGCTGCCTGAAGTAACGTGTGCAATTCAGTTGTATAGGTGTTTGATTCTGAGCGGTACACGGCCGCTACCATGCTCCAACTTCTGAAGGGACTTCCCATTTACAGAGGTCTGAAAGTACTCCAGAATTGGGCTCTAAATTATTCCGCTTAAGGAACAAGGATAAATAGAATATGAGTTACTGTTCATTACATTGCTTGAATTAGTTTATGACCCACCTTTTTGAACTTTGTACTGTTTTCAGCTGAAGAATATTTCATGTATTGATCGCGTAATGGGCTTAGCGTTCGCGTATCTTTGATAACAATTTAGTTTGGGGATTTTGCTGCAGTTTTCGCAATGCTCTCAACGTAACTGTACTGCATTAGGTAAAGGTATTTTCTGCCTGTATTTTAAATGAATATAGGAGGACCACCTACGTTTATGTCAGCTGTCCTTTCCTGAGGAAACATTATTCAACATAATGCTCTATAGATTACGTGAGATACAGACTTTAAAACAGAATCCCTGTTAGTAAATTATTCATTAAAATTTTATTCTGTATACCTCTGTATTTTATTAACCCGCAATTTTAGCCAGTACACAGAATATTTGACTGCAGGATCACAGCTACAGGTTATTATTTGCAGCTAATTAGCTGCGGGGCATGAAAGCAGACGTGCGTAGTTCTAACTGTGACTACATCGAGTTCTTCTTCTCTATTTTTTAAACAAAGCCGTACATAGACGAAGTACCTAAGCTACGAGCAATATCAGACAAGGTCGCCACTGGTTTGCTTGTGTGGGATGCTGTTTACAAGAGCAGGTACACAGCAGTAACCGTTACGTACAGTCGTGAATAGCAGAAAATCGTGTTAATGAAGCCAAAATGCGAAACGTTGCTGTTGTAGCCACAGTGAGCCTTAGCATGCGGGAAATGCCGAAACGAAATTTCGCTCCCTTCGATGCTCAACGATGTTCATCTGTCAGTCAAATCTACATCGGTGTCTGCATCTTCCACTATACTTAAGAAACGTTTGTAAAATGTATCGTGGAGGGTACTCTAGCAACGCCAAAAAAAAAAAAAAAAAAAAATGCTGTACACCTAGTTAGGCCGGCGAGAAACAACAGCACAACACGGGCCTTACGAATAACAGCTCCAGCTGGCAGCAATTAACTACTTCACATGAGTTAAATAATTATTGACCGATAGTTTAAATTCACGGAAACTCTCTAAAACTCACGAAAATGATAAGATACTTAGTGAGTACCTTCTTAATTTCACATGTATTTCCCATGGACCAAGTAAAGACAGTAGCATTTGCGAAGCGTGATAGACAATCCACCTATTTTGACGTCCCAAGTTTGCTTCAGGGCCTTTGCTTCTCGTGGGTCCCAGAACGTATTGCGTTAAGTAACAACATGTTGTCGTACAAACCCAACACAGGAGCATTAGTGCTGCATGCTGTTTATAATAACCGAGTTTGTTCGTGAGTGTAATTACTACGAGATTAACGTGAATATATTTTATTTACCTTGTGTGCACTAGATTGGACGATTTGTGTGTTGTTTGTGTGATGTTATTTTAACTGCAGAAATTTTATTTCGGTGTATTGGGCAGACTTATAAGAGAAATGACGATGGAGCCCTACAAATTACTGTACCTATATTTCTGGAGGATAAAATAATGAAGAAGATGTAATTATCAGGATTTCATAGGAGGAACGTTCCAGGTTGTTTACGTTCTTTAAAGAAGTTAATTTTGTAACGAATGGTACAGCTCACCGTAACTGTAACTGAATTACATATAGCTACTTCGAGAACGTTAGCTTTCTTACATTGACATGGCACAATTTTCTCTCTTTAGTATCTGTTCTAAATAATACAAATCGGTATAGCTGTAGTGTTCAGTTCGTTTCTTCTGCAGCAAAGACTATCAGTAAGCAGCCTGTTGAAAAGCGACAAGCTATTTCCTGTTCTTCTACCCACTAAACTATAACTAAATTAAGCGTAGCTACCATATCAACATGTCTCTCATCCAATAGGATATCTGTAACAAGCTTATGTTCAAAATCTATGTTACATAGCACTCTGAGCGAAAAACGTTCCTGGATTTACTATACACAAATAGGCCAGCTGTATTCCTTCAAAATTTTCATTGAGTCCTATAAAGTGGTGAAATGCATGAGTAGGTAGATATATTATCAATGAAATGACAGTTACTTTTTTCTTGTTTTGAGGGACATATAACCTGTCAGCAGGTACAAATATAAAAAATGTGTAGCATACTGCAAGTGTATTTTATCAGTAAATCACCCTCATTTAAAATAATTCATAGTTAAATAGGATAAACAAACATTTATGATAGGTTCTTATTTTCACTCTATGTTTTAATTACATTGCATTCTCCCACAATAGTTTATATGGAACAGGGTCTCTGTGTGTATATGTCACGGTGGTAGATGTATGTTTTCATGAAAGCTTCTATAGTAATTTTCTGCACGTGTCTACTGTCAGAGATTCTTCGTGTGTTTGTGTGTGTGTGTGTGTGTGTGTGTGTGTGTGTGTGTGTGTGTGTGTGTATGTGTCTATGTATTATTTCTGTATCTGTCTACTGATAAGGTTTATTAGTGTGTGTGTGTGTGTGTGTGTGTGTGTGTGTGTGTGTGTGTGTGTGAGTGAGTGCGTCAGTGTGTGTGTGTGTGTGTGTGTGTGTGTGTGTGTGTTTGTGTGTGTGTGTGTGTGTGTGTGTGTGCGTGTGTTTGTGTGACTGTGTGCGTTTCTTTGTGTGTGTGTGTGTTCCCCGTGTTTCAAGTGTGAGTAGCGCTCTGCCTTTTAGCTGAGAGTCTTGTTGTGGTCTTACCTTTATATACAACGTGGCCCACTGATAGTGACCGGGCCAAATATCTCACGAAATAAGCATCAAGCGAAAAAACTACAAAGAACGAATCCCGTCTAGCTTGAAGGGGGAAACCAGATGGCGCTATGGTTGGCCAGCTAGATGGCGTTGCCAGAGGTTCAACGCATTTCAACTGCGTTTTTTAAAAAAGGAACCACCATCTTTTATTACATATTCGTGTAGTACGTAATGAAACACTTTCTTCGCTTTGTGACAGACGGCGCTGTAATAGTAACAAACGTATTAGTACGTGGTATCACGTAACATTCCGCCGGTACGGACGGTATTTGCTTCGTCTTACACTTCCCGTGTTAAAATGGACCGTTTGCCAATTGCGGAAAAGGTCGATATCGTGTTGATGTATGGCTGTTGTTATCAAAATGCCCAACGGGCGTGTGCTATGTATGCTGCTCGGTATCCTGGACGACAACATCCAAGTATCCGGACTGTTCGTCGGATAGTTACATTATTTAAGGAAACAGGAAGTGTTCAGCCACATGTGAAATGTCAGTCACGACCTGCAACAATCGATGGTGCCGAAGTAGGTGTTTTAGTGGCTGTCGCGGCTAATCCGCACAACAGTAGCAGACAAATTGCGCGAGAATCGGGAACCTCAAAAACGTCGGCGTAGAGAATCCTACATCAACGTGGATTGTACCCGTACGATATTTCTATGCACCAAGAATTGCATGGTGACGACTTTGAATGTAGTGTACAGTTCTGCCACTGGATACAAGACAAATTACGGGACGATGACAGATTTTTTGCACGCTTTCTATTTAGCGACGAAGCCTCATTCACCAACACCAGTGACGTAAACCGGCACAATGTGCACTATTAATCAACAGAAAATCTACTATTTCTGCGACAAGTGGAACATGAGCGACCTTGGCGAGTTAATATATGGTGCGGCATTATGGGAGGAAGGATAATTGGCCCCCATTTTATCGATGGCAATCTAAATGGTGCAATGTATACTGATTTCCTACGTACTGTTTTACCGATGTTACCAGAAGATGTTTCACTGCATGACAGAATGGCGATGTACTTCCAACATGATGGATGTCCGGCACAAAGCTCGCGTGCCGTTGAAGCGGTACTGAAAAGCATATTTCATGACAGGTGGATTGGTCGTCGAAGCTCCATACCATGGCCCGCACTTTCACCGGATCTGACGTCCCCAGATTTCTTTCTGTGGAGAAAGTTGAAGGATATTTGCTATCGTGATCCACCGACAACGCCTGACAACATGCGTCAGCGCATTGTCAATGCATGTGCGAACGTTACGGAAGGCGGACTACTCACTGTTGAGAGGAATGTCATTACATGTATTGCCAAATGCACTGTGGTTGACGGACATCATTTTGAACATTTATTGCATTAATGTGGTGTTTACAGGTTATCACGCTGTAACAGTATGCGTTCTCACAAATGACAAGTTGACAAAGGTACATGTATCACATTGGAACAACCGAATTAAAATGTTCAAACGTACCAAAGTTCTGTATTTTAAACTTAAAAAACCTACCAATTACCAACGGCTCGTCTAAAATTGTATGTGACTATTACAGCACCATCTATCACAAAGCGAAAAAAGTTGTCCAGCTAAAACATTCATATTTTTTTTACGTATTATACGAGTATGTAATAAAAATACATTAAAAACGTAATTGCTATCAGTTGGACCTATGGCAGCGCCATATAGCGGGCCATAGAGAGAGAGAGCAATTACTCACTCATAGTACTGAACATACAATAAATATACCTCGTGATCGTTCACGGGTATCTCCTGCAGTGTTTCGATAAAGCGTTAAAATGTATAATAACTTTGCTTGAAATACTGGGCTGTGCCATTTCGATTCCATATTCATTTTTATTCACAGGCCTGCCATTACTTTAAAAAGGTTGGTGTTCTGTGTTGAACTCAAATTTGGGTTGAAATGAAAGAAAAAATTATTTTCAACCAACTTACAGGAATTTAGCCAGGTAACACTTACACCGACCGCCGACATTTCGGCGGGAGTACACCCCGCCATCTGCAAGGCACAACTACAACGACCCGGCGATGTACAAGTTAATTTAAAACCTCGGTTTTTGGAGTACTTCAGAAAAGATAACACACACACACTGAACACTAGTACCACCAAAGATGACCAAAGCCAGAGCTATCGATAGTGAAAGCCTACGAACTAGGAAGTGAGGTAATATTGACTCTGTCTCCCTGTTTCGGAGAGGGAGCAGGATTTCAAGCAGAGTTTAAACAAAAACCTCCATCCCTGTTTACAAGGTTGCTCTCTAAATTAATCTCAACAGAGTCCTTAATAACGCTGTTGCAATAGCCGGACGTGCGTGATAATATCTCGCTACTGTTGTGTAACATAGGATGACCAGTACCCAAAAAATGTCCGGCAATAACAGATCTACTTGGCAGCTCTAATCATGTGTGCCGTTTATGCTCAAAATATCGGTCCTCCACGGTCCTAATATTCTGTCCAATGTATGCCATGCCACAGCTACAAGGGATGCGATATACACCCGCCTTACTTAAACCAAGATCATCCTTAACAGATCACAAAAGCACCATAATTTTAGATGGAGGTCGTAAAACACATATCGCTTCGTATTTCCCTAAAATACTACCGATTTTGTTGGGTGTGCTTTCTGCGTAAATCATATTGTCAGTAGACTTAGGTGTCGACTCAGTATTATCATAAGTCACCCCACGTACGGTTGGTCGATAACGCAACGCGTGTTTCTGAAGAACTGTTTCGTTTCCTTTAATGTTTGCTTCGAAGTTGTCTGATTTCACTTGGGGTTGGTTGGACAGTGAATCATGGACTCAAGTTGATTGGGAATACATTTCTGTTACTGCTCTGTATTTGTCAAAGTTCGAACGTTTCCATCGCTGGGAGTATGATTTTATACCTCGACGTTCTGGGCTACATCTAACAGAGAAATGTTTTGACGACGCAACTTATCCTTGGTAGGGGTGGGTTTAAATTTTGTCCTCACACAGAAGAGTAGTTATTAATGAATCTGTTGAGAGTAAATTAGGGAGCAACCTTGTAAAATGGGATGGAGGTTATTGTTTAAACTCTGATTGAAATCCTCCTCTCTCCCTTGTCAAGGAACAGAGGGACAGAGTCTATTACCTCACCAGCTAATTCGTAGTCTTTCACTATCGATAACCCTTACTTTGGTCATCTTTGTTGGTACTTGTGTTCAGTGTGTGTGTGATCTTTCCAGAATCATTCCAGGAATCGAGGTTCTAAATTTACTTGTACATCTGCTTTTCCGTTGCAGTTTGTGTCTCGAAGATGGCGGGGTGTGCTCCCGCAGAGATATCGGCGGTCGCTGTAAATATTACCTGGCTGAATTCCCGTAAGTTGTTTGAAAATTGTATACGCCAGGAGAAACTCAGGTCTCGCATGAAAAGTATTAAGTGCCCTCTTCCAAAATCTATGTTTTAAGCCAAGTGCGGTTCCACTGCTGTTCCCACACTATCGTTGAGAAAAAGCTGATACTTGAAACGGAATAGCTATCATTAACTTTACAATACCGTCTATCTACAATGATGATGCTTTCAGCTTCAGTTCTGTAGCAACGAAATACACCGCTCTTAAAAAGATTTCCTTTATGTAACTGTACTTATTGATAAATAAACTATCAATTTGGAAATACAGTGTTTCCTGTATACATGTATTTCAACATACAGGCTTTCATTTTGCATTGGGTTATACGAGTTTATAAGGTGTTCACAAAAAAATAAACATTTACACCTAACATGTTTGCACCTGGTGTTTTATTTTCAGTTTCTTTTGATTGGTATATTACAGACGTTGTCTTACACTGTTTAACAGCTTTCAATGATAATTTCTAACGTAAAGAAATTTACACTTTTAGTTTTAAATAGCTAGTTCCAAACCGATATGATATAAACTACATTTTGATATCATGTAGGTATAACAGCCAAAAAAAATCATTAGCTTCCATATCTACTGACGAAAGTGGCTTATATGTCATGAAAAACAAATGCAATGAAAATGGACTTCGTTGTTTTCTCTACAGAGCATATGGTAACTTAATATGTAGAAATATCAGTGTGTTGTTTGTTTTTTTCTCTGCGTCTAACAACCATATAACACAATTTCTTCCCTGATGTTTTCTCCATTTCGTAAGTGCACCACTAAATGAACTATGCCTGTCACTCTAGGCAGACAATTTTGCGTCCATGTTCCCATATATCAACACTTCCCTTGGTACCTGTGGTAAAATAAGCGTTAGTGTCTTGCTCTTGCTAGAAGTATTTAGAGGTCCTAACCAACATAAAAGTGCTGCTCTTAATAGGAATAATTATTAGTCTACAAATGAAGTAAGTACTGATGTAATGTTATTCAGTACATTGTTCTCAGTCACCAATAAAAATATCTGCCCTTATACCTGTTGTGCCCTGTATATTCAATGTAATCCTTTTCCATAAGATAGTTTCTCCGAGTAACTAGACATTCCCTCCTTCCGTTTCATTGTTAGTGCTTTCATAATTTTTATCGTCTTGTCCCGTACGTTTCATTATTTGCAGTTTACTTTTTGTGCCATGTTCAACAATAGAGGCAACTCTGTTAGATGTCTAAGAACTAACGACGCAGGGACAAAGTGGAACCACCTCTACCTGAAGCTGGGATCGCTGCTGGGAACATGAGAATCGATTTCGACGTGAGTAAAGCATTATTAGAGTTGAGTTATTTATTCACATAGCTTACAAGTCTTATTTCTTCCGCACCAGACTCGGATGTTGCTCATTCAGCTGCATGTAGAGTTCTAGCTGAAGTCTGATTAGATTAGATTAGTACTTGTTCCATAGATCATGAATACGACACTTCGTAATTATGTGGAACGTGTGAAGTTAATAAAAGGTGTATATACAAGATATTACAGTAGACAAAATATTACACGACACTCAATATTTTTAATTCTTTTTGTGGGGGTTGGGAATTTACCCACTTACTATATCCAAAAATTCATCTAATGAATTGAAAGATATGCCATGAAGAAATTCTTTTAATTTCCTCTTAAATGCTATATGGCTATCTGTCAGACTTCGGATGCTATAACGTAACTGACCAAAGACTTTTGTGGCAGCATAATTTACCCCCTTCTGAGGCAAAGTTAGATTTAACCTTGAGTAGTGAAGATCATCCTTTCTTCTAGTGTTGTAGCCCTGTACTCTGATATTTCTTTTGAATTCGTTCGGATTGTTAATAACCAATTTCATAAGTGAATATATATATTGTGTGGCACAGTGAAGTTTTTTAGCTCTTTAAATAAGTGTCTGCAGGATGCTCTTGGATGAGCTCCGGCAATTATTGTGGTTACACATTTTTGTGCAATGAACACTCTTTTACTCAATGATGAGTTACCCCAGAATATGATGCCATACGAAAGCAGAGAATGAAAATAAGCATGGTAAGCTATTTTACACAGATGTATGTCGTCAAAATTTTCAATGTCCCTAATAGCATAAGAAACTGAACTTAAACGTTTCAGCAGATCATCAGTGTGTTTTTTC
The DNA here is from genome assembly GCF_023897955.1 of Schistocerca gregaria. Lineage (NCBI taxonomy): Eukaryota > Metazoa > Arthropoda > Insecta > Orthoptera > Acrididae > Schistocerca > Schistocerca gregaria. Next base: position 175,747,209 of record NC_064926.1, read on the forward strand.
CAGTTCAACCCCTCATCAATGCATACACCTAGAAACTTTGAACATTCTACCTTAGCTACCGATTTCCGATTGAAGTCTATATTTATTAATGGTGTCATTCCATTTACTGTGCGGAACTGTATATAATGTGTTTTGTCAAAGTTTAATGAGAGCTCATTTGCAGAGAACCACTTAATGATTTTCTGTCCAGTCAGCTCAGCTGGTGCACGCCCACATGTGGTTCAGCAACCTCGGGCCACTGCACCGGTAACCGGCGACATGCAGCTCGCTTCCTACGTCTCTGGCATCACTTGAACTTCTCTGTAACGATGTTAATGAGTTTTAATAAAGATTCCAATTTCCTACCACTACTGTTCTGTGACGCAGTAACGCTTTATAACGTCCATAATAGCTTATAACAGCCTGTGGTGTCGTTTACGACCTTCCTTCAAATGGATACGATTTTTTCACAGGCCGAATTTTTGTTTTTATACTCCATTTTCCTAAGCAGTTCTGCATTCCATGTCTGTGTGTCTAGCTGTTCAAGAAGAAACAGCTTGTCCATTGTCATATATTTTAAGGTCACTGCAGTCTATCAGAAATAAAACAATAGCGTCAATAATCATAATTTACATTCAGTTTCAAAAAATGAACGCATTTCAAGGCATCTCAGATTATCTTCAGGTATTAGATATGTTTGCATATTGGATAAAGTTCTGAGCAGGGCATTCCAAATGAGATTCCAAATGTAGGTAAGTGTCCTTTCCATTTTACCATCATTTGGTTAAAAATTGGTTACTGTGCTAGAGTTTCACGCAAACCAGTCGATATTTCTCTCAGCGTTGCCGTATGATGGCGCACAGTTTGTACTTGAACAATTCAGTAGCTTATTTTTACAAACAGTAGATGGTACTGTTGTAGTTAACATCAGCTTACCTTCGTTTGTGTGGGAAAGCAGACGCTTTTCTCTTCTATCGAATATCTAATACATGTTTACTGAATTTACCAACGGATCTCTGATTTTACAGTGTAAAATGTGTTTAAATGTGTCGCAAACGTTGATATTAGACTACACTGTTGGTCAGTCTGCGACCACAAGCTTTATTTGGCATGCTCATTCGTTGGCTTCACCAACAGTGGTTCTACTGCCACCAAGTGTAAATCTTTTCTCAGCCCAAATTAGCTTCTTGGTTCATTTCTTCGACCATAGGTAGGTTATACATTCCTAGCGCGAGACATAAATTTCTTAGAACGAAGTACCGACGTTGGTGAAAAGATGGTACATGGCATTGAATATTACAATGCTTAAATTGGGCTTATAGTTGATACTTTTGGCGTAGTTGTGAGTGAAATCGCTGTCGAATGCTGCAAAGGTGTTCGTTTGAAAATTGCAACTTATCCATCAATGTAACAGATATGTGATTCCTTGTCCAACCATAGTGTTAAAGGTTTTCTTTATGAAGAAGATATTGAATGAAGATTGTTTGCTCAGAATATTACATGCAAGCAAACTATATGTTTGAACTAAAATCAGGACAATGTAAGTTCACTCATTGTTTCTCTCATTTTTCATTACATTAACATCAAGAAGAATAAAACGTTTTCTGTTTCAAACTACTAAATCAAGTGCAGTGAAATTTCTATTGATAAACCTTAATTTGATATAGGTTACCACCGGAAGTTATCGACTGAAATGCGTTTAGTATACAGACCAAAGCTAATTCCACGTAATGTATCAAGCAGGCATGTCATTAACTTCTGGAAACAATGTACGAACTCTTGTAAACCCTTCTATTAAATGCAAATTATGACTCACTGAGTAACACTTGGATCATATAGACCCCAAGGAAATGACAGTGGATATATTGGCACTGTTTTAATGAACTAACATAGAAACATAAATTAAGTTGTTCAGTGTAACAGTAACGATTTTATTTTCGTAAATATCTCTTTCAAGAAACCAAGAGAAACTTAGATTGAAGTCATATTAACACCAGTGATAGTCAAAGCAAAGAAAGGACATGAATAAATATTATTGTGTTGTAACGAAAACTCACTGACTGCCACTGACTTACAGAGAGAAATTAATGTATTATAAAGAAAATGTTTAGAAAATAAGACAGCTACAATTTTCCAATGCATATTGTGTCATATATGGCATAGACCCAGCAGTACTTCTCTCATAATTCTATTTTCGTAAATGTTACATCCAAACGAACTAATAATTTCAGCTCAGATCATTAATAAATTTTGATACATTGTAATCATAAAAATGAACGTAACATCAGGGGATGCATTTTATTCGATAGACAAAGTCATATGTTTTGAAAATAATCATTTCGAAAATACGGAAGCTATATCTTTCAGTGGCACAGGAAGGGCTATATAAGTGGGACATCTGAATTCAGAATTTATACGAACTTTGAAGAACAGTACTTCATCATTTGTAATTAGTTTTGAATTTTCCCAACTCCCATTTATTGCAGTTTAAAGGAAGCAATTAATTAGACACATTTCACTTATATTTACGAAGTGTCTTTTGTGTTCACTGGTGTCTCTTCTTCTTATTTGTTCGTTCTGAAGTCCACTGCTTTTTCATGCGTTCAGAGACAACGTTTCACTATATATCGTCTTTATCAAACTCGCTTCTACTGTTGTTGCTTTTGCAATCTTTTCCACTTCGCTTTTGTAAACTTCATAGAAGATGTTTTCATAGAACTCGAACTGTACTTTCACCTGCTTCACACTCAGCACTTGAGAAAATATTATTTTTCCAGAATACAATCTCCACTAAAAACGAAGGAAAAAACAGTGGACTTCAAAACATTTAAATGAGAGGAAGAGACTCCAGTAACCCAAGAAGATAATTTATAAGCAAATGCCAAACGCTTCTGATGACAAACGTTTTTTAAAGTGCAGTAAATTAAATATGAGAAAAAAATAAATTTAAAATTCTAAACAAAAGCAAAACGAGTCTCGTGACAACATTCCCTCAAATTGTAGTAAGCTTATGATGGGAAAATATTAATAAGTGATTCATATTATCTGCTGCAAGTATGCATGTTATCTGCTGGCAGTATGCAAATAAACACATTACATCATTTTTTCGGTACGATTTAACAGTAATCAGCAGTAAGTGGCAAATAAAACAATAACATCATTTCAAAGAAAAAGCGTTACCGTTGCATAAAGAATCACAGAGTTCAAGTCTATATTTCCATCAAGAACTTTTTGACTTCCCGGTCGCCTTACCGAACGGACTGCCCTGCGACCTGCTCAGACTATGTGCGTGGACGTAACAGGCTAGAGCACAGGCTTTCGTTTTTTAATTGTACCAGTTATTAATCTTACATTCGTCGTCCCTGTGGAAACAAAATGCATGACATTCCTAGAATCGTCACTTATAGTTTCCTCATAACACAGAGTCCTCCAGAAAAATGTATACACGCTTTGAGGAACAAAAAGTATTATGTGTTTATTTTACATTTAGTACTTGATCATACATGTTGCACAACCTTCAGTTTAGCTCACAGTTACTTTAAATGTTTACCGCTGGCGGCTATAAACGTAAAAGAACGACGAGCGGTCGCCGCAACTACGTCAGTCAATGTTACAGTGGAGATCACTGCAGACATCGATGTAATCTCCTGGTGAAGTTCCTCCTGCATGCATGGCTTACGTCGATAGACGTTATCTTTCACAATTCCCACACGTAAAAGTCCATGAGTGCTAGATCTCGCGACCGTGGAGGGCACTCAGTGGGCTGCCTTCATCCAATCCAATGGCCCGGAAAATTGTCATCCAGGAAATCTAGTACGGCTAGGTAATAGTATGGTGGCGCGCCGTCCTGTTGGTAGAAGACCTATTTATCAGCTGCATAAAACCCACGTATACCTGGCAAAACTGATGTGCGTAACATTTCCAGGTACACTTCTCCAGCGATAGTAGCATCAAAGAAAATGGGTACTACTAAGCCCCTAGATGATAGACCACATCACACATGAAACCCTGATAGATCGACCGCTTTATCCACATAAACATGCGGAGTTTCCTGTTCCCAGTATACACTGTTACGCCGAATCACAGTTCCATTAAGTTTAAATTGTGGCTCGTCACTCCACACTACCTTCGTCACAAATTGTTCGTCATCAGTTACTCTTTGCTGACACCATTAGCAAAATTGCATTCGGCGATCGGAATCGTCATCATTAGTAGCATGCAGTAATCGACGAATGTAAACTTTCCACTTTCCTGCTTTCAGAATTCTTCGTTCACTTGTACTGTGAAATCCTATTTCAAGTGCACATAGCGTAGCAGACGTCTGTGGAGGATTAACAAACTATTACAATACGGGAGCCGACGAAACTGGACTTATAGCTGAACGCTGTCTTCCTGATCTTCCTTTGTGAATATCATAAATCATTTCATGCAATCGATACTTATCAAGAATGCGTTTCTTGGGCTTCTTGGCGGTTCTGTTTCAAACTCCCGCCTCCACTGACGTTGCACTTCAACAGCATTATCAAATTTGAAGAACCACTTCACAATACAATTTAGCTGCTCGAATGCCAAGCGTGCTCCAGCCACCTTGTTTTCTCAATACGTTGAGCCAAAGACCCATATCGCGCTAGAGCCTGACAAAGAGCATATACATTTTTCTGGCGGTCTCTCTATTTGGAGGTAGGTTTTCACAAGTAAGTTTGACTAAATCTTGACGCAGCTTCCCATCCAAGATTTTTCAGAAATTTCTTGACGCTGTCTCATTGTTAAAAAAGTAAGTGGCCAATCTGCTGAACTTCTTTGTGTATGATCAGTAACAACTTCAGACCTATTGGTACTCTCAAGTCGTATTAGAGGATGCGTCGCAAGACGTTAGCAGTTTCCTTTGTACACTGATTACGATTAAAGTCTCTTACCAGCGAAGTGAAATCTTTTACGTGCTTTACTTACGACATGGTCTATAAGATCATTGCTTTCATCACGTTAGAGGAATTGAGTTGATTTCTTCCAATAGATTCCCCAAAACGTTCAGAGACTGATTGCATTCCTGACGCAAGCGACGTCAGCGCAGTATCTACGGTGGCAGCTTGAACTAACAACCATAAACAATAGATGTACATTTGTCCAGTGAGTTGTGAGCTAGTCTGGCTGGCTCTGGCTCTGAGCACTATGGGACCTAACTTCTGGGGTCATCAGTCCCCTAGAACTTAGAACTACTTAAACCTAACTAACCTGACATCACATACATCCATGCCCGAGCCAGGATTCGAACCTGCGACCGTAGCGGTTGCGCGGCTCCAGACTGTAGCACCTACAACCGCTCTGCCAACGCGGCCGGCGGCTAGGCTGGAACCGCGCGACTGCTACGGGCATGGATGTGTGTGATGTCTTTAGGTTAGTTAGATTTAAGTAGTTCTAGGTTCTAGGGGTCTGATGATCTCAGATATTACGTCCCCTAGTGCTCAGAGCCATTTGAGCAAATTGTGAGCTATGTTGAGTAGTTGACGAGGCGCTGCATAGTGTCAACGTTCTTGTGCCGTAAATCACAATGGAGCAACGAACGGAAGATGTATAAACCAAGATGACAGATTCCACAGAATATTATGAAGAAGAAATTCTTCCAGCTCATCTTGTTTTACGATAAAAAAATAACGACGCCTTGACTCCTGCCGCAAACTAATTGAAATGAAAAAAACGAACTACTCTTTTATTGACAAAGTCAACACGATAGGCAAGACTTGGTGTGGTCAATACGAACCTTTCACGAAGCGACTAAGTGCAGGCTTGTGATGGTTCCCCAAGGCCGAATAAGTTTCGAAGGGTGCAGCATTTGTTGCGCAACATCCAAAACAAGTACTGTTTTGACAGTTTATAATGGCTGTGTAAACGTTTCTGCGTTGTACGCAAGTGGTGGGTACAATGAAGAACATATAAAGCATTGAAACCAGCAGCTCATCTTTTAGAGTATTGTACTTCTAAGCTGACACGTGCACAAGTTTCCCTTTCTCAACTTTAAAGCAAACTGGTGATATGTGCACACTTTCAGGTACAAAAACCAATGGTTCAAATGGCTATGAGCACTATGGGACTTAACTTCTGAGGTCATCAGTCCCCTAGAACCTAGAACTACTTAAACCTGCCCGCATCTCTTGGTCGTGCGGTAGCGTTCTCGCTTCCCGCGCCCGGGTTCTCGGGTTAGATTCCCGGCGGGATCAGGGATTTTCTCTGCCTCGTGATGGCTGGGTGTTGTGTGTTGTCCTTAGGTTAGTTAGGTTTAAGTAGTTCTAAGTTCTAGGGGACTGATGACCATAGATGTTAACTCCCATAGTGCTCAGAGCCATTTGAACTTAAACCTAACTATCCTAAGGACATCCCACACATCCATGCCCGAGGCAGGATTCGAACCTGCGACCGTAGCGGTCGCGTAGTTCAAGACTGTAGCGCCTAGAACCGCTCGGCCACCACGGCCGGCTTTCAGGTACTCTGGTGACCAAAATTTAAGGGCGAAAGAAATTTCTACATGATGTGCCACTGCCAGGTAACACAACTCAATGAAACTTGTTCCATACATAGAAAGAACTGCTACAGTATAGTACGTAAGATACATTAAAGAAATATACAACGAGACGAACAGAAATAACACTTCCAAAGATAATAGTTACTCTAAAGTAACCGCTGTTTATAAGAGTCCCCTGGTTATTACAAAGGGAGGGATATATTTCTTAATATGGCTTGTAATTACAGCGAAAGGCAATATATGCTCGGTTTGCGGTAGGTCGTTCCATTTCTTCACCAGCTCAATTCAAAGTTCTAGATGGTGGTTGGGTAGTACGGGCATGCTGCAGTACATTTGACAAAGGCCCAAAACACCCCTGAAAAGATGCGCATCAGAAAGGAGCACAGTGTCACCATAATGTATATTCGCGAGTGTACCGTACCATGTTAAAAGAGTTAAAGGTCGGAACGCACATGCAATTTTATCGCTCCCCAAACCATTATACCAGGACCACGAAAATGAAAAATTTTTGCAAATTTTCCCGGGTGCATTACGTGTCGCATTTGACGTCGGGCAAACAGACCATCCCCACGCAGTCACCCTGCCATCTTGAAACATGAGACTGCGTGTCTCGCAGTCCTGTTAAATGGGGTTCCACCCTCTACTTCGCGTTTATCCTTTCTTGCTGGTAGCACAAAATAGTGGTCATCTGCGTTGACCTCACGACATGTAAATTTGAGCTTCCTGTGCACGGCTGGGAGACTTGTGGCCACATCTTTCCTCACTTTTATTCATTGTCACCAAATTATGAACGTGCTATGTTACTTTATCTATCTCGTCCTTAAGTTCAAATGGTTCAAATCGCTCTGACCACTATGGGACTTAACTTCTGTGGTCATCAGTCCCCTAGAACGTAGAACTACTTAAACCTAACTAACCTAAGGACTTCATACACATCGATGCCCGAGGCAGGATTCGACCTGCGACCGTAGCAGTCCCGCGGTTCCGGACTGCGCGCCTAGAACCACTAGACCACCGCGGCCAGCCTTCCTTAAGTTTTCCAGAACAGTGTAGTATCAAAACCTTGCTGAATATTTGTGCAGCTCTTTGCCAGACGGTACTTAATTGTACTTCTTCATTGGAACTTGGCATAACTTCGTGACATTAGTCTGCGAACATAATTAAAAACCTTCATTATCTGCGTGGCTTATTTACTGAATGAAGAACAATCCTTTACCAGTGCCAGAGGATCACGTGATACAGACCGACAGCTGCATCACCCTCTGCGATGTGGCATCATTCGGATGTGCTAAAGAGGTGCATGAGGTAAGAACACCGCTCTCCCAGCCGTCGTCGGTTTTCGAACCTCATGATCTCTCACATGAATCAAGAAATTCTCTAATTGTACTAGATTTGTAGGACATCATTGTGTTCTGCGATTCAGTAGAGGGACTTGCTAGTGGTTACTTTTAACGATTGAAATGAAACGCTTTTGGGTTCCAGACGTGAAAAATTTAGATTGGGTGTAACAGTGACCAATCTGAATGTTAATTGAAATTATTGTTACCAGTCAGAGTTTTAAGTTGGTTTTCTTAGTGCATTTAGGAGTGTTATATCTACATGGTCACACAGATATGCACTGATGAGCAGACACATTATGACCACCTACTTAGAACATTTTAGTCTACTTCTGGAATGCAATTCAGCAGTATTACGTATGCCACGGATTCGATAGGTACTTTAAAGTTCTGCAGATGTTTTTTGCACCAGATGCCTATGTAATGGTAACACACTTGCCTGAACTAAGGGCTGGTGGTTTCTGGGTGTGGAGCTGGAGTCCGATATAGTCTTAGTTTGGTGTTCGTCGGATTCAGATAAGCCGAATGTACTGGTTAGACATTAACGTGACTTCACTATCATACTCCTCAAACCATTGACGTAGGGTTCTGACCTTATCACATGTTCAGTTATCTTGCTGGAAGATGCCATGGCTGTTGGGGAAGACATCGAGCATTAGGGGTTAAAGGTGGTCTCTGATAATCTCGATGTCGTCCAGATCTGTCGTGGTGCTTGCGATTACAGCAGTAGATCTTGTTACGTCTGCACAGACGGCCCCTGCCAAGCAGACTACACTCAAGACACCCCTGTGTACCATATAACAAACAAAAGCAATTGCAGGTGCTACCAAGCGGAAAACAATTCTTCAAAACAAACAGAACTTGCTAGAGACTTTTTCTGCAGATGTCACCTCACAGATACAGGGAAAGTTGGAGTACTCTGCCGGCCTCCGCTGGCTTTCTAAGGCCGGCGCAGCAGCAGTACAGCCAGTTTCTCGCCGAGCTAGGACCAACTCCGACGGACTCCACCGACGCTCTTGATGAATGCTCGTATACAAGTTATTTGTTTTTGTGTGTATATAGTGATTGTTCAAGAAGTGTAGTTCAGTTTCAATAAACGAAATTATACTGAGTGTTCTACAATACTGAGTATTCTTCATATCCCATGGTCGCCCAGGTAAATGTCTCCCACAACGTAACACTGCTCCCACCCGCCTGCGTCCCTGGCGCACTGCATGTTCCAAGCTGCAGCTCGCCTGGATGACGGCGAGTCTGGACAAAATCGTCGACCTTGTTTAATAACAAACAGCACTCATTCGACCAGGCGACATTACTCCATTGATCCGCGGTCCAATATCGATGATTCCGTGCCTGTTGTTACCATAACTGAGGATGTTGTTGGGTCAATGCGGGAGCACGCCTTAGTCCTCTGGTGAGGAACATCATATTCAGCACTGTGCGCTGCAAAGGTGTGCTCCAAAACACATGTGTCTGAGCCAGCACTGTACTCTGTCGTCAGATCTGCCACAGATCGCCGTTTACCCTGCTTTAGAGAGCGGGAAAGCCTCCAATCTCTTTGCCTGTGATAAGGTGTGGACGTCCAAATAATTGTCGCCTACTCGTGGTTTCAGCATTCTTCAACTACCTTGCTTAGGCGCTCACGATAGTAGCACGCGGACCGCAGACCATCTTCACCGTTTCCGAGATGCTCGCTCCCAAGTATTGTGCCACAACAATCTCGCTTTTATCAAAGTAGTTGAAGTCGGCGGTTTTCCGTTTTCGGGCCGCTTTTCGGCGCTAGAGTTATTCCCCTTTCGTCTCCGTCCCCTTCATATATTTCTATTACTTTATCACGTGCCCTCAGCGTCACAGAGAAGCATACAGCCTGGCGGTGGGCTGTGGTCATAATGTTTTGGCGCAGCAGTTTAATTTTTAATGCCAGGACATGACCTGCCCGTACTGTAACGCGCAGTACGCTCGCTTGGGAGAGAGGGAGGTGAACCATACCAGGATATGTCTCCGCGGTGTACCACGGTCTGGTACATGGGCCAGCCTCAGTGGGGTCTTTAGACGATTTCCCACGATCGTTTGGGAAAATGCTGTGCTGGTTCGCTCTTTCCGCCTACAGTAATACGCTACAGAGGAAGTTGAAATACGGTAACACACAGTCTACATGATTCACTGACAGATGTCACACACAGTGACATTTATACCTCATTTCAGCCCACGTTTTCTTATATTTTATCGTACTGTGCACCAAAGTTGACGTTGTGTAAGTTCGCGAACAGTCGATAATGGTATACAGAAAATGGGTAGATGGCCACGACGATAGGGAATGATGGCGTGAGTACAGACAGTGTTACACGAAAGGGAACGGTGATTCACCTGCATGTCACCTACCGCCTAATTTTGTAAATCAATATTAACTGTTGAAATATTTGCACAAGGTAGTACCTATACCGACGGCCTTATCCACACTGACGGCTTTCCAAAATTGCTTTCCGTCACACCAAATTCATGCCCAAATCTTAATTAAAGGTTTCAGTTAATGTATGTAAATTATTGTCAGACTGAAACGACGAGTCATAACCTCACCCTGAGTGGGAAGGTGCGAAAGAGTTAGCCTAGCTTATCACTCAGTTAAAAACTAACTTTCACGCCGGCTCCAGGTACCTATGTGCATATGAATAGTTTGCTTAATAAATTAAGAGAAAGTATATTTGAGCCTCTGGAAAGTTTGTTTACCATACCTCACACTTAACAAAATCAAGTGGATATGCGGTATTTTGTTATCTTTTACGCCGATGCATAAGCGCTAGTTAGAATCCGCTTTCTTTGATGCATATGTTGCTTTTAGACGGGCTCTAAAGAGATTTATTATAATGATTTATGTTACTGATTTTTAGATTGTGAGCAATGAAATCGCATTAAGTTGACTTCGACTGTGGTGGCGTTGACATATTCCTTCTTGTCAGTCTACTACTCACTGTTCATTGTTCTCACATTTGGATCTGCTAGAAAACACGCAGTAAGTATAGCCCCTCCTCTACATTTCAGTAATGCCAGGGAAGAAGGAATAGAGTCAGAAATCTTCACTGCGAGTTAGTCAATGTAGCTCTGTACATGCAGCAGTTCGTAAGCAACAACTTCAGACATTAGCATTTCCAACACAGTAATGCATAATGGCAGGAATGTTCCATATCTGTTTCTTCTTAGGCCGCAGCTCGTGGTCGTGCGGTAGCGTTCTCGCTTCCCGCGCCCGGGTTCCCTGGTTCGATTCCCGGGGGGGGGGGGGGGGGGGGGGGGTCAGGTATTTTCTCTGCCTAGTGATGTCTGGGTGTTGTGTGATGTCCTTAGGTTAGTTAGGTTTAAGTAGTTGTAAGTTCTACGAGACTGATGACCATAGATGTTAAGTCCCATAGTGCTCAGAGCCATTTGAACCAGTCTTTCTTCTTAGTTAATTTCTCAGGAAGCGGTAAATGAACAACTACAACACGGCGATATGCTTTACGACGACAATGGCTGAAGGAAGGGGTATCTGACCACAAAATTAAAAAATTTACAAAAAAATTTGCCATATACTGGAAAAAGATACCCGATACCCTGAGGTGACAGAATTACTGGAATACTTTCTAATATCAAGTCGGACCTCCTTTGTACCGGCGTAGTGAAGCAGCTCCACGTGGCATGGGCTCAACAAGTCATTGACATCCCATGCAGAAATACTGATCCATGCTGCGTCTGTAACCGTCCATAACGTGGAAGTATTGCCTGAGCATGATTTTAGCAACTGACCTTACGGTCATCTGAGTGGCCAAACAATTCGCTCGAATTATCCAGAATGTTCTGGTCCAGTGACGTGGTGGACCGTCACCTACAAAAAATCCATCGTTGTCTAGGAACACAAAGCCAATGAATGGTTGCAAATAATCTTCGACTTTCCCCAACACAACCATTTCCAATCAATGATCGGTTTAACAGAGTCAGAGACGCAGTCCATTTTATATACATACATTTAAAAAATGGCTTAAATGGCTGTGAGCACTATGAAACTTAACATCTGAGGTCCTTAGACCCCTAGAACTGAGAACTACGTAAACCTAAATAACCTAAGGACAACACACACATCCATGCACGAGGCAGGATTCGAACCTACGACCTTAGCCGTCCCGCGGTTCCGGACTAAAGCGCCTAGAACTGCTCGGCCACAACGACGGGCTAAAACCATCACAAACCTTTACAGAGCCACTACCAGCTTGCACATTTTTGAAAGCTTGGATCCATAGTATCATGGGATTTGCGCCATTCTCGAACCCTAGTATTATCTGTAACTGAAATGGGAACTTATCTGACCATATCACGGTTTCCCAGTCGCCTAGGGTCCAACGGATAAGGTCACGAGCCCAGTAGAGGCACTGCAGCCGAAGTCGTGGTGTTAGCAAAGGCCATCGCGTCGCTATTACACTGCATTAGAGCCAAATTTCACCGGTCTCTCCTAAACATATAAATGCTTCCCACATAGATTTCTGCAGTCATTTCACCCATTGTTGCTTGTGTGTTAGCACTGACAACTCTATGCCAACGTCGCTGATGTTGGTCGTTAAGTGAAGGTCATTGTCCAAAGCGTTGTCTGTGATGGGAGATAATGCCTGACATTTGGTATTCTCAGCACACTCCTGACACTGGGGATCATAGAAAGTTGAATTGCCTAACAGTTTCCGAAATGAAATGTCCCAGTCGTCTAGCTCAACTACCATCCCACGATAAAATCCGTTAACTCACATGATCTGGCCACAATCGCGTCAGACATCACCTGAGAGCAAATGACAACTCCGCGAATGCATTGACCATCGATACCTCCTGTAGTAGAGAGCCTGTATACAGAGAGGTCGGCCTTAGGCGAAGTTGTCCGTGGTTGGTTGACTAGCTTTGGCGCCATTTCTCTGCCAAACGTCACTCACGCTTCCTACGTTCGCCGTGCTTTTGAGTTGAACTGGTTCACAGAACTTCTGAAAACGATTAAAAGGTATTAGAATTATTGAGAGACTTGTTATGTTTTGTGCGTGCATGTTCGATTTAGTTGTATATCGTTTTTAGTACGTAATTAGCGTTTGCGTGCATACTGTTAGCTTCACAAGCTTTTCTGAAGCCAATATCTGACAGTCCTTGCTGGAAACGGAAAGTTCCTATAATTTTTGTGCCATGCTCATTCGACTTTATAGCATCAAACTTTATTTCATTCTGAACCAGAACACCAGGCATTATTTTGGTTTCAGTATTATAGCCTGACTGTTGACGAAGGCAAGTTGTGAGCACGTTTTCCGCAGTTGTCGTGGTTGCTGAAACATTATTCGTTGTAAATAATTGTTGGTACACTTGAAGACAGTTTGTAATAGGCCTACTTATTGGGGGATAGATGGGTTACGGTAGTTTTCTCGTTATATTTGGTGGTTATTACAGTAGCCTACATTTAACATTACCTGATTTTTGTAATCCTTTTCGTTTGTTACCTACGAGAAGAAAGTCGTAAGCAGTTGTTTACTTGTCACATGCAAAAAGTTGGAAGATGTGACAAGAAGTTACTAATACGTCTCACACATTTTGCGTGTCACAAGTAAACAACTGCTTACGACTTTCATTCATCTGACGTAATACAGGTACATTATATCTTGAGCGTTTTGCACTTCCGATACAAAACAAATGCTATACACTATTTTTTTATTTACGTTACTTTCATTTCAATATGTTTAGTAAATGAACCTTAAAGGAGATAAATGCTAGTAACGAATAATTTCTACAGCCACTGTATCAAATTTTCCTGTGCTGTACGTAGTAGGCTACAGTGAGTATATTATAGCTGTAAAGAAAGGCATTTAACGAATGATTTCGCCATATTGTCTTGTGCTTTTGATTCGGTGAGTGTGAACTCTACTACTCCACTACTGGCCATTCAGAAGTCCAACACGCAGTTTGGCATAAATATGGCCGCCGTATCGTCCGGTTGGCCACTCTCTCCCTATACAGGCTCTCTATCATGTAGTAGATACTACCGACATCTGTGTGTGTGCGTATCGCTACCCTCTGCCCTCTGTCATCTCATTGCATATGCCGCAGGGAAAAGAAAGAAAGAAGAATTAGGCATGACTGCAGTCACTGTTTTAAAGTGGTCACGGTTCTTTCACTCGTTAACACAACACATATGCTTTGTGTACACATTATAAGAAGTGAATACGTGACAATAAACTGTCACCGGTTGGAATAATTTGTAATTTCAATTGATACTGACGGTGTCTTTTTGTGTGAAGGCTAGTTCGTTATTCTGCTGTCCACGAACGAGATTACTGGCAGACGAACAGCACAAAATCGCATGTGTGTGAGTGTGTGTGTGTGTGTGTGTGTGTGTGTGTGTTGGCGGTACTCTGAGTCGACGGTGAGGGCCCGTCAGCTCTAGTGACGTCAGCTGTCGCAGCGCCGACGCGAGTAAACAAACAATGGACGGCGCTCAGAGCGGAGCGCAGCCTCCTCGGCCCGGTCCTCGCTGGTCCCGGTGGGTCGGCAAATATTATTACCCGCAGCGCCACCGCAGGCGCGTCACAAATACCGCGCCGGGCAGAGCGGCCGGTAATGAGAGGGCGGGGTGCGGGAAGCGGCGGCAGCAGCGGCGGCGGCGGGGTCCCACCGTCCGGCTGCGGCGCGCCAGGGAGTAAGAGGACGCCGGCGGCGGGAAGCGAGAGAAACTGTGCCGCAGCTGCCACTTATCCTACATAGCGGCACGATTTGTTCGTATCTAGGACGGCGGAGCCGCTGCTATCTGCGCCCCAGAAAGGGAGGCGACGAAGGAGAATTAGAAACGAGGGCAGAGTTTAACATCACTTCGACATCGGGGTCATCAGAGACGCTGTTACATAAGTAAAAGCGCTGTGTAAAAATCTGTCTCAAAGAGACATCTTTAACAGTATTGCAAACTGTTTCAGATACACTATACACTCAGTTTTCAAGTAATACCTTAATTATACATGGCGATGCAGCTGCTCCCACTGCTGCATTTCATACAATCTGCAATGCCTTCAAAGTCCACCGCGAGATATTTGTACCCTATTGCTCGCTACACGCGTACTATTAATCCTACAGAATTATGAAGATATTTTTAGATAAAATTTAATGTACTTAAATGTTGTACTGAGGTCAGTTTTTGCTGGTAGGCAAGACTTTCGAGTTATGAAAGAAAAGCACGCTCGCTGATCATTTTGTAGGCTTTCCCTGTATAATTCAAAAACCGTGGCATATGGCGAAAATGTTTCCCACTAACTACAATAAACCGCCTACAAAAATGTCCTGTCCATTTTTTCCTGTAATGAGTGAGAGAAAATGAATACCTTTCATGTGGTATCTAAAGCACTGTAGGCTGCATAAAACCCATACCTTGGGGCAATTGAATTAGCTTGTAAACCCAAGCGAAATGTAGTAAAACAAGGATCATACAACATGTAATAACCTAGAAACTATCTCCAAGGCTCCATGCAAATAACGGCACCAAAATCTCTAAATCAATACCACGTTAGTGACTACGGCTTGTATGTAACTTAATTGGAAGGAAATAAGAAGATGGAGATACATCATTTCAATGAATTGTACACTGTGATACATTTTTGAATATGCCTTTCGGAGAAGATATGAATTACTGAATAAATAAATACAGGGTGTCGTTTAAAAAGTCATACTGCTGTTCATATCTTTGTAAAAATCAAAGCTACAACGAAGTTAATCATGTTGACAGTTGTACCCGTGACGGTTAAAGAACTTTGGTTGAAACATTTTGTAATTTACATCTGGACCACCAGTTATTTAGGGTGGGTCAAGATAAATGGGACACCTTCACACACCCGTCTCCATCCAGTTAGTGCGATAAGCCTGCAAAGGGTTCTACCAGGGGGAAGGTAAAGGCCAACACTAGGGCTGTGGAGTATAAGGGGAACCCAAACGTAACAACAGCAACACCATTCACAATTAAAAAGTTTTCAACAGAAAATTTATTTACCGGTAACTAGCATGTATTCATGATAATGAAATCTTAAGGAAACATTTTTCCAAGTCTTACTGAGCTTGAACAATCCCAGATGTATTTAAAGTAATGATCTGTTAAAAATATAAAAATTAGGTTTAACCAATCGCAAGAAAATGTTGTTTTCAGTAAGATGTTTGCGTTACATATTTAGGAATTATTAAGTGTGATACCTGAGACCTTTAACCACCATACACACTTCCAAGGGTTAAGCTCCATTCATAAGAAAAATTCACAACTAGCTGGTAATTCAACTCACTACTGTATAAAATCAGCCGTTACTCTCAGGTTTGTGCGATGCGCAGCACGGCTCACTGTTTTTTCTCGCCAGAATTGGTTCCGTCGAAGAACTTACACAGTTGTATGAACAGATACCATGGCGATCCCTTCACAGCTCCACGGACCACTTCAACGAAGGACAATCGTAGTCGACCGAGGCAACACCAGCCGACTCACTCCGAGACGGTGTCTACACCCTGGGCCACAGCAGTCCTCTCAACTCCATCTTGCGACTACCGCGCGCACACAGATACCATGGCGATCCCTTCACAGCTCCACGGACCACTTCAACGAAGGACAATCGTAGTCGACCGAGGCAGCACCAGCCGACTCACTCCGGGACGGTGTCTACACCCCATGCCGGGCCACAGCAGTCCTCTCAACTCCATCTTGCGACTACCGCCCGCACGCGTCTAATCCTTCACGTCGCCACCCTGACTCTCCCCGCTAGTTTCTCTATTCGACCTCTAATAATTCTAGCGAAGATCTTCTTGCCAAAGGAAAGCTTTCCCTCGCATTGATCGTCTACAAATTCGTTCCTATCAGAGTCCCACCCTCAACAGTGACACCTTCTTTCTCTGATATAACCAATAACATGGCGGTTGTTGATTAAATGTGAACACTACTGATTGGATTAAACGGATAAATTTAGTAGGATATTGATCAGGGAAAGTGGCCTTTTTAATAAATCCAATAACAATACTACTTGTGATAATGGTCTAGCAGATTCGAGTATGTTTAGTGGATGTAAGAGGCGATTACGAAAATGGAAGTGGAGAACGAGTCAACACATTTCTAGCAATTATAACGTAGTAATACGAGTAGTAATAGAGATTTATATTTTAAAAAAACGAGAATAGATTTAAGAAGAGCTTGACTAACTTATGGGCTGGCGTAGGCTGGCGCCAGCACACTATGGGGCAAAGAGGTTCCAAGAAGATCGACAGAGACCAAAAACAGAATCGCAGGAAACGCACTGCCAACGCCCTCTCGGTTGCCAGAATTTAGATGGCCACCGAGGACCGGACAGCCAGTTTGTTCAAGTTAGAGCCGCTTACGCTGAGTTCCAGCTTGTCACCGAGTCGGAGCCGCAGTCACAGCCTTTAGCTCAGAGTCAGACAGCCCATAGTAACCAAAATAGTGAACACAGCAGACTTCGTACTTCGCCAGCAGTGAGGCGAAAGTGAACAAGAAATTAGAGCTTGCACCACAGCACGTGAATGCTTAAGTTAAGTAGCTCTTTGAATAAGTTAATAACGAACCCAGTTAATAATTGCTTGCAGTTTGTGTTATACATAGGGGATACCGGCCACGAAACAACTTCGTCTCCTTGCTTCCCATGGCAGAGCTCTTCAGAGACAACGAGACGATGTCAAAACTTATTATAAAGTTTATTTTTATTTATACTGTCAGTTTTTAATGACACAATCACAACCGGTTCCAGCTACAATGACCATCTTCACGTGCTACAATAGAGAAAAGCAGTGCTTATATTAGTGCATAAAACATCTACAAATATTTTAATTAGGTCTACTTAGGGTTAAGTAAAGTGCTACTATCATTTATATGGTTCGTAACTATGGGTGACATTTAATGAACAAATATTCATGCATTGTCAACTAACTATAACATCGAAAATCATGAAATTATATACGAACAACTAAGTGTACTTTTCCTCCCCTACTCTTTGCGCCCGATGCGCGCTTCCTCTTATAGTGTCCCTTTTGAAATATTCACGCCTATATATTTGAAGTAAATAATAGAAGGACTCTGAGTAATATTATATGGACATAAACGACAAATTAATTATGAACATTTATTAAAGTATGTGATTCTTCAATTTCTCCAGGCGTATTTTATGACGAAATAAATCTCGGGTGATCAGCCTGGTATGAGTGTACATGGGTCACAATATTCCGGCAATCGACCACGTTGCCATCATCAGGTGCGCTGATGTACATTAATTGTTTTCAGCGCATCTGAGGATGGCAACGTGGTCGATTGCCGAAATATTGTGCCCTATGCAGACTCATACCAGGCTGTTCACCCGAGATTTATTTCGTTGTTTTAAATTAACTTCAAAGAAAGACTGTATCGATTGCAATGTAATAAAAGGACATTATTTATATCAGATGAGAGCGTAGTGCATAATGTTCTAAAAACTAACATTATTATCCCTGTCATTATATACACTCCTGGAAATGGAAAAAAGAACACATTGACACCGGTGTGTCAGACCCACCATACTTGCTCCGGACACTGCGAGAGGGCTGTACAAGCAATGATCACACGCACGGCACAGCGGACACACCAGGAACCGCGGTGTTGGCCGTCGAATGGCGCTAGCTGCGCAGCATTTATGCACCGCCGCCGTCAGTGTCAGCCAGTTTTCCGTGGCATACGGAGCTCCATCGCAGTCTTTAACACTGGTAGCATGCCGCGACAGCGTTGACGTGAACCGTATGTGCAGTTGACGGACTTTGAGCGAGGGCGTATAGTGGGCATGTAGGAGGCCGGGTGGACGTACCGCCGAATTCCTCAACACGTGGGGCGTGAGGTCTCCACAGTACATCGATGTTGTCGCCAGTGGTCGGCGGAAGCTGCACGTGCCCGTCGACCTGGTACCGGACAGCAGCGGCGCACGGATGCACGCCAAGAACGTAGGATCCTACGCAGTGCCGTAGGGGACCGCACCGCCACTTGCCAGCAAGTTAGGGACACTGTTGCTCCTGGGGAATCGGCGAGGACCATTCGCAACCGTCTCCATGAAGCTGGGCTACGGTCCCGCACACCGTTAGGCCGTCTTCCGCTCACGCCCCAACATGGTGCAGCCCGCCTCCAGTGGTGTCGCTACAGGCGTGAATGGAGGGACGAATGGAGACGTGTCGTCTTCAGCGATGAGAGTCGCTTCTGCCTTGGTGCCAATGATGGTCGTATGCGTGTTTGGCGCCGTGCAGGTGAGCGCCTCAATCAGGATTGCACACAGGGCCAACACCCGGCATCATGGTGTGGGGAGCGATCTCCTACACTGTCCGTACACCTCTGGTGATCGTCGAGGGGACACTGAATAGTGCACGGTACATCCAAACCGTCATCGAACCCATCGTTCTATCGTTCTACCATTCCCAGACCGGCAAGGGAACTTGCTGTTCCAACAGGACAATGCACGTCCGCATGTATCCCGTGCCACCCAACGTGCTCTAGAAGGTGTAAGTCAGCTACCCTCGCCATCAAGATCTCCGGATCTGTCCCCCATTGAGCATGTTTGGGACTGGTTGAAGCGTCGTCTCACGCGGTCTGCACGTCCAGCACGAACGCTGGTCCATTTTCCTCTTTGACGAGTTTATGCGATTCCTTGCGTTTCGCAATATAAATGACCAGTTCGTCTACAATGTCTAACCATTTACTTTCCTCAACATTACGTCAAATTTATAGTCCATCAGCAATGTTATCAATATTTAAAAATGGCATACAAGGTAACTTACACGCCATTTCGATGGATTCCCACTGTTTAGTACGTGTCCAGCGAATATACACAGATGTGCTATTGTGTACCGTATTTGTACCATGTAACCAGCATCTGTGGGCAATATGTATATGGATATGGAATTTAGAACGAGGTGCTGCCTGTTTTTAAATCTTTTAGCAACGACAAACGTTTATGACGTGCTGAGTTTTATTCATTTGATTTCTTCTGCATGGGGTTCAGTGTAAAATGTACGTGTTTCACTACAGAAAAATGTTGAAGACCTGAAGATGACAGCTAAGACTGTTGAGATCGGTTGAATAAAAACTGTTTTGGGCGAGCTTGGCTCTTGAATGGATCTTAACAATTAAAACATAATGAGAAAATTCTACAAATATATTGTCCCTCCTTCTGCGTATGTGAGAATAATTCTGTTTTATTGTTGGAGTGGGTGTGTTCTTTCAATCTCAGCTGAAAGGCCCTGTCTGTCTGGCCGATGCAGCTTTCATCCCAGTCACGGAACGATATTTTATAGACCACTGATTTCCCGTATGTATTATTCCTATGTGACAAGTTAAGAGGCAGTAATGTTTTTGTATTATCTGATGTTCTGATGACAATTTTAAATCCCGTTCTCCGGAGTATGTGTCCAGTTCCATCTGATGTTTTGTCTATGTATTTCCTGGTGGCGTCTTTGACCTTACACGGTGCCGCCTTTTAGAAGTACTTTATTTGTTTTTTTCAATATTTTGTTATACACTTTGTTCTCAATATCCGTGTGATATTCATTTGCAAGGGCAACTTGTCTTAATAGGCACAGTTCTTTTTCCCCTTCTGCTTGGCGTAGTCCAACCCGAACTATTCTAGATACCATGGATTCAAAGTAAGCATGCTCCTGACGTAGAGGATTATTGGAATTGGTATTGATAATCACGTCCATGCATGTAGGCTTCCTGCGCGTTTGAAATGCATGCCTACCGTTTAAGAGTTATATTGTCAAATCTGAAATTAATCTTCCCATCTACTACGTTTTCCATTATGGACATGAACTTCGCATGTACACTGCTCAATCTTAGGTCTAGCTTTATGTTTGCGTTTTATTCACTTTGCAAAAGAACAACAGAGTGATCAACATATGTTTTGTAATATACAATGCTGGTAACAACTTCTAGTTTTGCTTTAGAAAAAACTATTTTTTTGCTGTGTAATAAAATTATCTGCACTGATTTCGACTAAGAACTTTCCTGTAGCCAGCCCACCATTCTGCCTGTAACGTCGATTGTTAAATATATAATAATTATATGACAATACACAATGTAACATTTCTATAGGTTCTCTTACATCAGCTTGCCCTAGGTGTATGTTACATAGCAGAATTATTTTATAAATTCTGAGGCTTAGTGAATAGGGATATGTATCTCAAGGTTCTCAATATCAGTTGAAAAGAAAGTAGCACCATCTGGTATACAATATCTTTCACTTCCTGAGAGAAGGTTCATCTATTTTTAATATTAAAGGATTATTTAGAATTAAAACTCGGTTTCAATAATTAGTTTAGATACCTATTAATTCTGTATGTACCACAGTCTATATTAATAGGTACCTGTCTTAATGATCTCCGTTCGTTCTCAGAACGCCTTACTACATTCATAAACTTTAGGCACCTTTTATGTTTATGTGAAAACTGCAAATTCAGAGTATGTATCTTCTTGTTTGGTTCTTTCTGGAATTTCTATGTTGGGTATATTTATAATAATATTATTTGTAATAAATTATTCAGCATTTGGAGTATAATAGTTATCTTGAATCACTACAACACTTTTTCCAACCGTTCGCCTTGATTACGAGAATTTCATCACTCGCGGATTATTATTCAGTTTCTGAATGTCGTTATCCTCAGTGATACCACATAATATGTAATGTTATCTAAAAATTCTCTGTGTCATTTGGCAAAGGACATTTTAAAGATAATACATTGTTTCATAATACATTTGTTTCTTAAAGGTGTATCTTATACAATGGAAATAAAGTGAAACTTTACCACGAATTATGCCAAAGTACATTTTTTTCATCACACATGATCAGTCTGTCATGACTCGCTCAGTTCAGAGACAGAGACCCATTACTTTTATATTAATTGCTCAGAATTTAATGCAGAACTTAAAAATAACCGTAACTCAAAATCAAAAATTTTCTGTAATATCTGCCTTTTTCTTTCTCGTCTCACACATCACGCGGTAAAAACATCTATTTAAATTTGTCTTTCGTAACTATCTCAAAGTACAGTATATAAAAATTCAATAGTTTTAAAAAAATTTTGAACTTCCTGTGTTTTTTGCTGTTTGTTCCTGGTAAAGCTTAAATGAAAAACTGTGTTTTCTTGTCCTAACTAAAGCTAGTTGCTTACGCACGTGAATCTCAACCACGTTCCACACATCGAAAAGCTGTGCTGGTAACAGCATGTTAGCAATAGGTGCCCCCTCATTATTTCTTCAAGTTAGCAGCTGTATCCTATATGCTTCGTAAAAACTCTGCTTTTACCTGTCTTAACCCTCATTCGTGTTTGATCTTCATTGCGCTCTGGGAAGATTTACGTATCTTTGTTCTCGCAAATTTAGGTATCATCCCAAAATTTCAACATACATTATTAAAGTCAATTTCCCAGTTTCTAACTTCTTCTTCGAAAGCCGGCCTGAACATAGAGTTTTGAAAAAACGAATTTCTCTTAAGGATATTGTTATTGACTGATAAGGTTGTTGTTTTATTATGATTGACACTGTCACATTTCTTATGACGCAGTCATAAACGTTTTCGACCTACAATGACTCTCTTGTCATGGTACAATAGAGAAAGAAAAAGGTTATATTAAGATTTCAAACAAATTCAAATATTTTCGCTAGATCTACTTCTGAGATAATTAAGGTGCTGTTAGAAGTAGTTCATACCGATGGGCGATATTTGGTGGACATGTTCACGCTTTGTCCACTAAACATAACATCTGAAATCAGGGAGTTATATACACACCAGCAAGTATAATTTACCTTTCCTATTATTTGATACCGGACGCATTCAAAGTGGACCAACCGTGCTGTTACTCTTTTCTGGACTGCCGAACAACAACACACTTCTGACATCGCTAGCGCGTATTATGAACACTGAGCACATTGTCAACTGCTAAGATCGCTAAAATCATTTACTTATCTACATGATCCGTTTCCGCAATTTTCTCTGTACTTGAGGAGAGTATGCAGTGATTTGACATAGATCTGAAGATCACAACAGACAACACTCGAAACCGGCCATCTGTATAATAAAATGACGGTAGCGACCTTGGCAGATGAGAATTTATTCAGCGTTCGTAACGTTGGACACCGATCGAATAATGAAGAATGTCTATGGGGTAGCATATCTGTCGAAAAGCACGGTTCTGGGATTGAGGCGAAACGTCCGGAACAGCTGCGAGGGATGCTTCTGTTTCATGTTGAAGTTCGTCCCCATAGCGCATATGTCGTAACGTCTAAGTTCTGCCAACTCAAATGTAAGACACTCGAGCACCCGCCCTACAGTTCTCAGCAGCTCCCCACATGATTATCACACCTTCGGTCCCTTAAAAAAGGGCCTTGAAGGGTCCACGATTGTTGTGCAGCAGGCAGTTAGGGACTTCTTAACGCCCCAGGACACGGGGTTATACCAAATGGGTATATTCAGCACCTTAAATTTGGTGCTTAGGCAGGATGATTACCTCGACGCTGATGCCGATTTTGTTCGATTGGCTGATCGATTAAGCATTGTACGCCATTAAAACAGATAATTTTTGATATCCCCTCATGATAAGACGTAAAACGGCAAGTACAACAGTAATGATTCTTAATTTTCTCGTAGTGATAAATAAATTTTAATTACCTCGTTAAATGACTGACACTACAAGATAGCTAATAAATAGTTAATGGAATTGTCGATATTCTTTTATTCAGGAAAAATTTTTCATTCCTAGAGAGTTCAGTCATATACTGTACAATTCTTCTTCTAGTGGTTTTGACTTCTTATAAGAGAATCCTTAAATTCCGGAAAGTGAGTGGACAAAAAGATGAAGCTAAACAAATCATATCTAAAATTATCATCTTGCAAGTAGCTTATTTAAGTGTTTGTATGTTGACATCGCTATGTAGCGCTCTGCATTAATAACTCTGACAGCGCTGTGCGCACTCTGCAATGGACGCTCTGTGGCTGGTCGGACGCAGTTGGAGGTGAACAGACAGCAATCATGGAAGTTGGGAGTGAGTAGTCAGCAGTGATGAAGGTTAGAGGTCAATAATTAGCAGTGTAGGTGGTTTGTAGTTTCAGCGCGAGCGGAGGGTCGGAATGTTTATCAGTCACTTAAGTGACTTATGATATGTATGGGTTATTGTTAGGATTTCCGCCAATTCAGGACCATTCTTTTGTGTTAATTATTTGAGCAGTCGGATTACGTTTGAGTTGTATTTGTCAGGCAGAATTCTGTAGGTCAGTTATGAAATGATAAAGACTAAGACGGGACGTTGAGTTTCACTCAGCAGTTTAAGCAGGTTCTCTTGCATTCAATTTCACTCAGCACTTTCAGAATTAAATAAAGAAGTTTCACCTCCTCAGTTATTTCAATACCAAGTAAAAGCATAGGTATAGAAGTTTCAGTCTTGTATATCTGCTTCAAATTTACAGGAGGAATGCAGACATATGGAGTGCTAAGCAACTATGTGTCACAGAAAACTATAAAGTGTTCCAATCGTGTAGTAATGAATCAAACAACACGAGTGAATCCCTGTGAAACATTTTTCCAGACAATTTACAGTGAATATCAAATATTGCCTCTCACACTAGAATACAATTACTTACCACATCGAAATAATCCTTCACGAAAAAATTGTAGAAGAACTGCGTTTAAAAGACGTCATCATTCACACAAAATAAGCTCACCGCCATCAATAATGGGCTCGCCAGTAATTTCTACGAAATTCAGTATGTCGCCAGTTACATCTACGAAAATCAGTACCGTTCTACGAGTCGACCTAATTTCGCAGTTTCAGGAGGATCCAGAATCCTCCGTTGGTTCCGATCCGGTAGACTGCGGCCACTTAAGATACCGAAGATGAAGCAACTCTTGCCTGACTCCCTACTGATGCTAAGAGAGTGGCCTAGTTTTCTGTGGAGGGCCCGGTTCTTGGCCTGCTTCTCCTTCTGGTCATGCAGGGATGGCCATTTTTCCACCAGCAGATACCAATCCCAGAAGTTCAAAGTTATTGGCTTCGCCAGCATGAAATCTCTGCCCTTAGTGGTGTTTTGTTGCTTCAGTGGGAAAATGGCTCGACTCAAGTGGTCATCCCATTCTCTCTTCAACGCCAGGTTCACACCTGCTTCACCAAGGTCACTGGAACGTCTTTCTGAGTAATCGCCGTGTGTAGCAAGATGTATGTACGAAAGGGGTAGACAGTGATTTTGCTGCCTTGGTCGTCACATGAATATTTTGCCAAAGCAAACGAGCAACCCCACCGAGTGACTATTTTCCATGGTCGGAGTCATCGTCATCATGGTCACGGGCTGTTTCCTCGGCTATTTATGGTGCATTGTGGTTGATGGATGATCTGGTTTTCTCTCGGATGACTTTCACGTCTTCTTCATGATTAAAAGTATGTCAGAAATAACAGACAGTTGGCATCAGTTTCCGTCTGCTAAGTTGACGTCTTTCTGCATCTCCACTGGAATAGCTCGTCTCCACACAGCGCATTTCTGCCTGGCTTAAAGGGCCAGGAGACCAGTCCAGCTGAACGATTCCATAGATGACTGACGCGATCATTTCTCCCTCTCCTTCACCCTTTTCAGCGGAATGAGCCACCGTCAAAAGGTTATCCGATCTGCACTTCCATGTGTGATGATGTCTGGGTCCTGATTTTCTCCCGACCAGGCTACTGTTGGATTCCGGCAGTAGTCACTCGCTGTTTGGACTGGCGACGGTCAAAGTCAGATCGAGGATGTTTCACGCTGTGGCAAACTGCCATTGGGATCCTACACACATTCTGAGCCTTCCCTCATTCCAGATTCAACTGTGACACAGTAGGACACCATTGCCCAGACACCACCTCTGGCAGCCCTCTGTGGAGATTAGTCTTCCAGAGCCCATCCTCGGGCCAACACCAATGGATGTCGACCAGAGTACTCGGGACCCACATCCATCTGGGGGGTCCTGTTGATGGCTTGTGAATCGACCGTGACGAAATCATCTATTGTCTCTCTCATCCTCTTCTGATGGAGAGATGACATGAGCCTACATACACCTACAGAGACCGGCAACCCGTGAGACACAAGCTACACGGGTTTGCATATGTACAAGGCGTTGCCTACCCTGACTGGTTCGAATGACAACAGACATCAGGAATTGAGCCATGAGAGCTGCTCCGTGCCAAGGACCTATTTTTTTTTCCTCCGCGTCACGTGTGCGGAACTGGAGCCCCACGAATTACTCCGCGCCTCGGCTATGTAGGGTGACGCAAGCAAACACACTGGCCGTCCGCTCCAAAGGAGCGCTGCGCCAATTCATTCGACGGCTGTTAGCAGCCAACCGGTCAGAGCCAGGTCGGAAGCCACCGCTGCGGGATCTACGACTTGCCAGCGATATCCTCAGACATACCTGTTGGCCACTTACGCCGAACGTTCTGCCTCCGTCGTTTGGAATTACCTGTCGCATAGTCCGCACAACCCACTACGTTTATTCAATGTGTGTTTCAGGCATAAGTCTTTTTGTGTCTGAGGAGTGGTATTATTTTTATTGAGAAGAGTTACCTTTGCTATTAAATCCCTCTACTGTCGTAGTAATGGACCCTTCTTGTTGTTTATCTGTGCCTTATTATTTCTTATCAAGCGTCTCCCTGGCGCTGATATAGCACACTTACTAACAAAAATCTGTCGACTGTATCTGTGTTTTTTCACATATATATTTCGTGTATGTATTTCGGAGTGAAAACTGCATCGTTAGAGATTAGCAGTTCCGCTTGAGACCTTCCTTTGTAACTGGGTGAAGCAGTCACAGACTATCTGACAGAAAAATGAGAATAGTTTGTTCTTCAAGACAAATTCCAATTATGCAAAAGGCTGTTGCATATGACTAAGGAAAACGCAGACGTCGTCGAAAGGAATAGAAATGAGCGTTTCTAGACTAGTTGCTCACCTGTCGATATGCGGAATTACATTGCTTAGTTATGGGTATTAAGTCCCATAATGCTCAGAGCCATTTGAACCATTTTAAGTTATGGGTACCGTTATCTTGAGGCGGAGAGGATGATAAGATAACAATCGTGTAGCACGAGTGCTCCAACCTGTATTTCTGGGATCAATGAACCGCACATAACATAGTAGTTCCGTAAGAGATTCTCCGCATTTCAGTACTTGTAGTGACAGATAAAACGAACGGAAAGGAAACATTGATACGCCTTTTAGCGGAGTAGTGTATTCCATTCTTGATATCAATTGAATGGACGAAAAAGCTGGAAAATACATCGACTTGTTTGTTAAAGTAATTTGCGTCGTTGCCAAATTCGAACGAGGAGATAAATTTCTCTTTTCAGCTGAGTCTCGTATAGACGCTATGAAGCTACGAGGTAATCATGAATGAATTATGAAGGATTAATATTACTAAAACTGAGAATCTGCAGGGACGGATTCCCTCCTGGAAATTGAAAAAAAAAGTTCCAGTGAACATGTGACCAGAAACGCATCGTTGCCATCGTTCCTATGTCCACGTGTCGTGTGTTCCTGGTGTATTGTATGTGTGATTGACGCAGCGTACTATAAACAGAAGAATGAACCGATGTTCGTATCGGCAAGCGAGCCGAGATGGTGTTTGTCTACGGCCAATCAGATGTAAACAGTCGAGAGGTTGCACAGCTTCACCAAAACACGTACCCTCATAGATACCAATTACATCGCACAGCATTTCAAGCACTTTTCGAGAGTTGGTATGATGATGCGCCATTTCAGACAGATGACCGTTAGGGAGGCAGCGGACTATGCATATACAAGATCTGGAGGACCTGGTTCTACAAGATACTAGGTCGAACCTTAGTAAAAGGTCCAGGCAAGTGGCTCATCAACAGGTTGTAAGCCAGAGAACGAATATGTGTAACCTGCTCACAACCGTTTCTATCCCAATCACCTGCAATGAATGCAAGGTTTATCAGCAATGGAGCTACCTCTATGGGAACGATTTTGTCGATAGTTTTTGCACCAGATCATCACAATTATAGGATTTCTGTTAGCAATTCTCTTTAGAGACGTAGCAAGCTTTAACAGAACTAGCATCATCAATCTGCATAATCGTCATCTATGGGCTACAGCCAATCCTCTTGGAATGGTTGAGGAGAATCGTCATCATCGGTACAGCATCAATGTGTGGGCAGCAATTCTTGGCGACGACATACTTGTACCGATAATGTTCCACAATGCCTCCTTGGAGGAACGTATCTCGAGTTCCCGTGGAATACTCTGCCTGGGCTGCTCGAGAATGTGCCTTTGACAATAAGACAGATTATATCGTTTTGCCTAAAGGAACACCACCCCGCTTCCTCATAACAGTTTACCGACCCGTCAACAACATCCTCCTGGGCGGTAGATAGGACGCGTGGGCTCTGTGCATGGCTTGCTAGATCGCCGGCCTTAAAACCCCTGGAGTTTTACCTCAGGGGCCACCTGAAAAACGCAGTTTATGTAGAAACTTCGACAGCGTGTTCACGATGCCTATGACGCTATTCGGAGAGAGGCCGTAACGTGCGAAAGAATGAGGCAGTCCATAATGCGGCGTTTCACGCGTTCATTACATCCTATGGCAGCCACTGTGAATATCTGTTATGACGTGGAATCGATGCAGCTCTGTACTGTGGTTCGGAAAGATTTGTTGTCGTTCCACGCACATTACCCATTTCTGGACCCCTTTTCCCCACTTCTAGTCAGGAATCCACCCCTGCAGTTTGTCGATTTTGTTAATGTTCTCCCTGTATATATCGGTTATGCACGCTCCGAAATACGTTGACACAAGTGCCACAATCTACTTTGACACTGCAACATGTTGGGAACAGTACGACAGTAGTTGTAGACAAAGGTGGGGAGAGGGAACTGTCACTTTTTGTGGCAGAATTTATTCCCTTATCGGTTGATCCTGTTCTTGTTGTTGTTATTATTACTGTTGAAACCGCTGCTGAAGTTGCATCAGGTGATAGTTTAGCAGCTGTTGTTGTTCTAAAGGGCTATGACCTGGAGTTTGCTTCATTCGTCTTTCTGCTGATTGTTACTAATTTTCTGGTCGGCTATCTCCTAAACATGAGGGATACTGGCCTAATTTCGATTTGAAATAACCAGTACGCTTACATTTCATAATTGTCACCGCCAAGTTTTTTTCTCTTCTGCCAATCTTGACGGAATTAACAATACTTACTCATTCGAGCAGCAACAATCTGCGTAGACTTAAAAAATAATTAAGGGAATAAAACATAATAAAATACATAACTGAAATGATCTTCAGATAATGATCTTCAGATGATGATCTTCAGATGATCAGTATTTTTGGGCACTACTGTTTGCCTTATAACACTTTACCATTATATACTCATCAATGATTAATGGTTTTACAGTGTTCAATACTACGTCAATAACAACGTTATCAAGGTACAGTTCCTTGAAGCCCATTCACACGAAGAGTGAACTCCGAATGAGGAAGACGTTGGTTCCACTCCCCTTCGATACTGCTATTTCAGGAGCACCATCGTAAATAAACGATACCCCTCTGAATAGGAAAATTCAGTCCTTACGCAACTGGAAAACTGGATAAATCCACTACAAATAAAGTGAGGCATCTTCTGCTAAAAGGAGAGAAATACAGGAAAATTAAGTATGAATGTTGTG
This sequence comes from Schistocerca gregaria, assembly GCF_023897955.1. Classification (NCBI taxonomy): domain Eukaryota; kingdom Metazoa; phylum Arthropoda; class Insecta; order Orthoptera; family Acrididae; genus Schistocerca; species Schistocerca gregaria. The sequence goes on from NC_064926.1 coordinate 175,776,752, forward strand.
CTTGGCATGAGAGCCAACACCGTGATACTAGAGGAGGCCGAAAGGCACGCGTTTTAGCTCACGCAGGCTGGCGTGAGATCTGGAACAGGACAAGGAAATTAGAATTTAGAAAACGGACGTAGCTGTTGGAATAGTTAACTTTAATCCATTGATGACGAACGTTGCTCTTGACGGTACATGATGCTCAATATCGATAGTAACTGAATATGGTGCCTTGCTAGGTCGTAGGAAAAGACGAAGCGGAAGGCTATGCTTAACTATATTCTCGGCAAATCAGAGCGTATTTTGTCAGTGAACCATCGCTAGCAAAGTCCGTTGTACAACTCGGGCGAGTGCTAGGAACTCTCTAGACCTGCCGTGTGGCGGCGCTTGGTCTGCAATCACTGGCAGTCAGTGGCAACACGCTGGTCCAACGTATACTACCGGACCGCGGCCGATTTAAAGGCTACCACCTAGCAAGTGCGGTTTCTGGTGGTGAGACCACATTCCTCCCACGCAAATCGGCGCCCGGTTGTTGCATAACGCTTCCGCCCGCCGTGGGATGGACCGCTTGTTGACGTATGCGTCGAGGTAGGGAGCCTAAGAATAGGCGAGGCTGTGCCACCCGCACCCTGCCATTCGGACCGCGGGGAGCTAGGAAACGCCTGAAAACCTGCTCCAGGGTGCACGCCAACATGCGGTGTATGCGCCCGTAGAGAGACAGGAGGGGCCGAAGGGTCGACCTCCATCGGGCCGGGGCACACGACGGGCGAAGACGACATATGGCCCGGAGCGGGCAACAGTTCCATGTCGGAGGACAACTGGTCACGGGAAGTGATCGGCGGCGCTTGATCCAGGGAGGCGCCCTGCGGTTGCAGCGACGCATCCACTGTGGGCGTCGCCGGCGGGAGAACAGGTGGCGGTAGCGGTAGCGGCGGTGCGTCGCCTTGGGGCAAAATGGAAGGCAGAGTCGGTAACACCTGGGGCTGAGGCAAGCCAGTAGATGGGTCCCCAGGGCGCTGACCGGACGGCACCGTCGCTGAAAGCAGACGGCGAGCGGCAGACCTGTGCAACGACAGAGGCGCAGCTGATTGACATGACGACGCACCTCACCAGACGCCCCCCAAAACCAGATACATAGCGCTGCCGAGGCAGCGAATAATGCGCCCTTCGAGCCAACGCCGTGAACCTTGATAGTGGCGATAGTAGACAAAGTCGCCTGGAGCAAAATCAGGTGTCTGCCGCTGCACAGGAACCTGATGCAGCGGATGTAGCAAAGACATCAAGGTTCGATGAGGGCGACCGTAGAGTAAGTAAGCCGGCGAGCCCCCATCTCGGGGCTGAGAGCGATACGAGGACAAAAAGAGCAATAACGCGTCCTCCCAAGAATGCGACTCTTTTAACTTCATCAACTGTGACTTGAAAGTCTTGACCAATCGTTCAGCGGCACCGTTTGACTGTCACGAAAACTGCGTGGACGTCAGATGTTGAACACCATTGGAGTTGCAGAATGACTTAAATTCTGAGGACATGAATTGAGGCTCATTGTCGGAAACAATAGTCTGTGGAAGACATTCAATGCAAAAGATAGCGGATAACGCTTGGATGGTGCCAGATGACGTCGTGGAAGACATCCGGACAACAAAAGGAAAATTACTGAATGAATCTACCACAACCAACCATCGAGCATTCCAGAATGGAGCAGCAAAATCGATGTGTAAGCGCTGCCAAGGGAAGTGGCTTTTGGCCATGCAAAGAATTTACGCGGTTGTGCTGATTGTTGTTCGGCACGCATCACGCTAGAAGAGCACATATTCGTAATCGCGGCATCGATTCCGAACCAAGTGCCGTGCTGACGAGCAAGTTGTTTCGTTCTCACAATACCCAAATGTCCTTGGTGGAGAAGCTGTAAGACAGAGGACTCTAACGAACGTGGTACCACGACCCTGGTCTGATCATTATCAGAACGCAACAGCAAAACACCACGTCGTACAAAAAGTCTCTCCTTGTGAGCAAAAAATCGGCAAACCAACGGGTCCCCGATCCGTGACTGACAAGGGCCATTGCGTAGCAACAAAACGCAGAACAGGAACAAGGACAGGGTCGGAAGCTGTGGCTGCAGCTACACGACGAAAATCAATCGGAAACGATTCGACCACGTCATCAGTTTCCGCATCAATGAACATGCAAGCAAGTTCGGAGGAATCGAATGACCTATCCTCAGCAACATGCAGGCGGGACAACGCATCGGCGTTCCGTCCTTAGCAGTGGACCGATACAAGATATCGTAGCGGTACTGCGAGAGGAAAATAGACCAGCGAATGAACTTCTGCGCTGTACGTGGAGGTACAGGCTTGGTCGGATGAAAAAGCGATGTCAAAGGTTTGTGGTCTGTGATTATGGTAAAGTGACGACCATACAAGAAATCATGAAACTTTATAACATCAAATACGAGAGCCTATGCTTCTTTCTCGATCTGTGAATAATTTCATTGCGCAGACGAGAGCAATTTGGACGCAAAGGCAATAGGGCGGTCGTGCGATCGAACTTTGTGAGCAAGCACAGCACCGATCCCGAAATGCGATGCATCCACCATCATCAAAATGGGCTTGTGGGGATCGAATGGCGTAAGGCAAGTATTGGAAAGCAACGCCGATTTCAACTGGCGAAAGGCGCGTTCGCATTCCGTCGTCCAGACGAACGGAACACCTTTACGGCGTAAGCGATGAAGCGGAGCTGAAATGGAAGGGGCATGCGGCACATATTTATGATAATAGTTGATTTTTCCCAGCACACACTGTAGCTGCTTCAAATTCCGCGGCAACAGCAAGTCTTGTATGGCACGAAGGTGCGTGGGACTGGGATGTGTGCCTTGGGCATTCAGTACATGTCCCAGGTATGGTAAGTCCCGAGCAAAAAAACACACATTTGTCCTTCCGCAAGCGAAGACCATTTTGTCGCAAGTCCTGAAATAATGTTCTGAGATTGGCCAAATTTTCTTATGCCGTCTGTCCAGAGATCACAATATCGACCAGATAATTGGCTGCAGTAGGGACCGACGCACAAACAGTTTGCAGATATTGCTGAAACAATGCAGGGGCGGATGCACACCCGAATGGCCGTCGTTAGAATTGATACAACCCAAGATACGTGTTAACCACCAAAACGCGATGGAATTCTTCGTCCATCGGTATCTGCAAGTAGGCATCTGCTAGGTCCAACTTCGAAAATATATACCCGGTCACAGTCTGTCAAAAAGATCTTCCAGGCGGGGTAAAGGAAAAGTTGCAATCACTAGTTGTGGATTCACTGTTGCCTTGAAGTCCACAAAATGTCTCAACTTTCCGGAAGGTTTTGGTAAAATTATTAAGGGTGATGCCCAGAGAAAAGCCTGCGCACGTTCAATTACACCTTGTGATTCCAAATCACAACGTCGCCAAGAGAAAAAGCAGGTATCTGTTTTTGCGACCTCATCACGCAATGCGTGGGGAATATTGCGCGCTCTGAAAAATTTCGGTTACGCGTTTACTTTCAGTTCCAAATGTGCTTTATAGTTCTTAACGCAACTGAAGGCCCGGTGCAAAAATGTCTGCAAACTCTTCACATAGACGACAAACACTGCCTGAAGGCACAGTCTGGTTCACTGATAGGACCTGATTTACTATAGACAAGTTAAACAACTGAAATAAATCGAAACGAAACAAGTTCACTCCAAAAGAATAACAAAGGACGTAAAATGACACAAGTTTTGTTTGTCCTTTGTATGTTGCAAGAAGGCTGCACTGTCCTAACACGGGGATATCTTGACCGGAATAACTAGTTAACTTAACATATGCGGCACGCAACATAAGTGTGGCCAGCAGTTTGTAAGTGTCTTGACTGGTCAGTGAAACTGCAGCCCCGGTATCGACCTGGAATGGTATCACTTTGCCGTTAATGTCGAAGTCCACAAAAAGTTTATTGTCCTGCATGAATTTCCATGGGAGAAGTTTCGCGAGCCTGAGTATCCTTGGTTAGATTCCGATTCCGGCGCGAAGCAAAATGGCCTGGAACTGTTTTGAGCTTCCGATCTGAGCTTTTTATGGCAAACACTCTTAACATGTTCTTTTTTATTACAATAAAATCAAATAGTTTGGCATGACGGCCAATTCTCACGCGAATGTTTAGTACTGCATTTGCTTGCCAGTGCGGCACACGTGGCTGAGAGCCTGGCGGCAGCGGCGCGGCCGGGCGCTAGGGCTGTTTACTGCTCCGTGCAGCTCGCCCGGCGGGCCGGTTAACCTGACACACTGCTGGCGAAGTTTCAAATGATTCCTGAGCAAATTCAAGTGTGTCCTGCCGATCCTATATGTCCATCACTTGTTGAAGGGAGGGATTTACTAGTTTCAAAATCTGTTCCCTTATACGAACATCAGAAACGTTCTGTGCAATTGCATCACGTACCATAGTATCTGAATAAGGGAGTCCACATTGACACTCAAAAGCACAATCCCTAGTAAGGCCTTGCAAGGTTGCAACCCACTCCCGATTAGTCTGACTTGCCTTACGTTTTACCCGAAAAAAGGTATACCGTTTGGCAACTACACTGACTGATTCTTTGAAATATGCCTCTAATAGAGACAAAATTTCCTCGTAGGACAGAGTTGCTACGACGCGTCGGGGAAATAATATGACTATCACACGGTACGTTTGTACCCCGACGGATGAAAGAAGAAAAGGCTACCACTCGTTACCTTGAATTCTGCAGGCGGCGAGATGGAATCCAAATTGGCGGGACCACTCCGTCCAACTTTCCAGAGCAGCATCAAAAGGTCGAAAAGTGGGTGCAACAGCGTGTTGTGGCTGCGTTAGCGGTGAAGCGGCTGCTGATGCATCGTTTTGCATCGCACGTTGACTCTGGACGAGCTGTCCAAGGGCAACCAGTAAGGCCTGCGTCTGCTGATTCTGTAAGCGATAAAATTCGGACAGTATATCTGGAGACTGTGGCGAAACCATTACACAAGTAATTCAGGGTAATATCGATAAGAACGCTGTTGTGCCTCATCGCCAGTGTTGTGGTTGGCAGGAGAGCCAACACCGTGTTACTAGAGAAGGCCAAAAGGCACGCGTTTTAGCTCACGCATGCTGGCGTGAGGTCTGGAACAGGACAAGGAAATTAGAATTTAGAAAACGGACGTAGCTGGTGGAATACTTATCTTTAATCCATTAATGACGAATGTCGCTCTTGACGGTACATGATTCTCAATATCAATAGTAACTGAATATGGTGCCTTGCTAGGTCGTAGGAAAAGACGTAGTGGAAGGCTATGCTTAACTATCGTCTCGGCAAATCAGAGAGTATTTTGTCAGTGAACTATCGCTAGCAAAGTCGGTTGTACTACTGGAGCGAGTGCTAGGAAGTCTCTCTAGACCTGCCGTGTGGCGGCGCTCGGTCTGCAATCACTGACAGTGGCGACACGCTGGTCCGACGTATACTACCGGACCGCGGCCGATTTAAAAGCTACCACCTAGCAAATTTGGTGTCTGGCGGTGACACCACAATGAACATGATAACAACGTCTTTTTGCCTTTGAATGCAGTGTATATGTATGTAGCTACACTGAACGATGAAACTGAAAATCTAGTGTGCATCGATAAAGATCGATATGGAACGAAAGACGCTCATAAACTGAAGATCCACACTACAACGGAAGTAGCCACCTCAAGTTATTAAAAAAAATACGCTGTAAGGACTGAAACTGAATAAAACACTCCAGAAATAAGTCGAATCAAAATATACCTGGAGCATAGGTGCATGCGTTATTTAAGAATTCTAGTGTTAATATCTCATGAAATGTTGCCATTGTTAGGATACGAATTTTTTATGTGAGTAATTCCTTAACCACCTTAACTAAATTTGCATTTATCTAGCAAGAAAATTTCAAATTTCTTACACAAAATACAAGTTTACAATATTCAAGTCAATTCATCAAACAGAAGCAGACTAAGTACTACCTACATTATGGACTGGGATCGGAGCAATAGTGATACGAAACCCTCTGAAGGTCTTACAAAATTAAATTTGCAACACTATGCTGCAGTGGTACATAATACCTCACCATGTCCTTGATACCAAAACATGAGATACAGATGAAACTATATAGGGAAAATTGTACGACCTACACTCAAGAACGGGGGATGCCGACTACATCACTACTGCTTCAACAATATAACATCTTCACACATGTACATGGTAATGAGGATGTTAGCCACACTTTCTTCGACAGCGACAGATGATATCAAGAATCTACGATAATGCAGCGTTTGATGACCTCTGGCAGTGCTTTACCACCGAAGATTCAAACTCTTTTAGAGACACAAGAAATAAAAATGTATATAATCGTATGCATACATGGAGGCACAAATAACATTACAGGATATGGGATTTTTCATAAATTTTTTCTTACATTATAATATGCTAAATTAACAGGCCTAATTTGTGTTGTCAAACCCCTTTCATATATGTAAATGTATACTAATCTTCTTAGATCATTGCCATGATTTCAGGATAAGTGGATGTAACTAGTATTTGATGTTTTAATAGTTCGTGCTGTTACACAGTTAAATCTTGAAATCTCATTCTGAGGATTGCTGTGTGGGTGATGCCTGAAAGCCATTAATGTAATTAAAAAATTCTCTTGAGATGCATTTTTGCAGTGCATGATCCATTTCAAACGAAACTTTACAGAACGAATGACTTACAGTAAAATGTGGTGAACATGAAAGAAACTTCCAAAAAAGGTCTTTGGTACCATATCACAAGACAAATGAGAAAATCGTTAAAGAACTGTTTATCTAGCTTGGTAGTGTACTAATGTAACAGAGAAATTATGAATTTCAAAGTCGGTTAAACGATCAGCTGATGTTCTTCTCACTCAGTGACACACATCGGATGTGGCACTCAATTTGCTTACTTCGAACGTTATAGGCACCAATTTAAATTTTATTATTTTCAGTTAAAACATGGTAAGCAGATCTGCATTTTCGTTTCATCAGCCAAAGTTCAGTTTTAAAATATACTTTAATCTGATTTGTGTCCCAACTAACTGAAAATGTAATGTTGTGATTTCTTTATTTGTTGGGTGAACAGAAACAGTCACTCAGTTAGACTGTATGGATGAATAGTATTTAGTTTGAAGGCAAAGGTTAAGTTGATGTTTTTTTTATACTGAGGCCAACTAAAAACGCTTACTTAAATAGTTGAGGCGCCATCTTTTAGTCAAGGAGGTGTTGTTCAAAAATTCTGTCGTGTCTGGGGGGGGGGGGGGGGGGGGTACAACGTGTAGACTCAAAGACATCATCTTTAAACTCGATTTTATTGAGGGTTATCAAAGTCCACCAAAATAATCTTACAATAAAGTAATGGGATACGTAACAGTTTTTGTACAACATAATAAAAAAGATGCCATACTTTTAGTTTCTGTACTGAATAAAGTTTTCTTGAACTCGATAAATTTTGTTTGTTAATACCCTAGATCCAAAACATAGATTTCATGTTCTCATTCACCATAAATACCGGTAAATAGAAAAAATTATATGTTCGGAAGGAAAATTATAAGGTTTTTAAGTTTGGCTGTAATCCAATATAATTTTGATTGTCTTTCTTCTAAACTATTCATTTCTTCTTTTAATTCTGTAAATATTTCTTTTTTCCCCATTTTAGGGTAACGACTACGTTTCACCACCCATTATGTGGTAAATTTTCAACTATTCGCTCACGAACGGTTGTACAAAAGCAGCTGCTCGATCGAATGGTGGATATATTTCTGGGAAACCTAGTTACAATACCTTCATTTAGAAAAATATATAATTTTCCTTAACTTTCTGTAAATAAGTAACGTGCCTTTACCTTTACTAATTCGTAGAACAGACTTCAGTAGACGGATGCATTGCCTTTTTTCTTTGGGTCATCAGTCTACTGACTGGTTTGATGCGGCCCGCCACGAATTCCTCCCCTGTGCTAACCTCTTCATCTCAGAGTAGCACCTGCAACCTACGTCCTCAATTATTTGCTTGACGTATTCCAATCTCTGTCTTCCTCTACAGTTTTTACCCTCTACAGCTCTGTCTAGTACCACGGAAGTCATTCCCTCATGTCTTAGCTGATGTCCTATCAACCTGTCCCTTCTCCTTATCAGTGTTTTCCACATAATCCTTTCCTCTCCGATTCTGCGTAGAACCTCTTCATTCTTAATCTTATCAGTCCACCTAATTTTCAACATTCGTCTATAGCACCACATTTCAAATGCTTCGATTCTCTTCTGTTCCGGTTTTCCAACAGTCCATGTTTCACTACCATACAATGCTGTACTCCAGACGTACATCCTCAGAAAATTCTTCCTCACATTAAGGCCGGTATTTGATATTTGTAGACTTCTCTTGGCCAGAAATGCCTTTTTTGCCATAGCGAATCTGCTTTTGATGTCCTCCTTGCTCCGTCCGTCATTGGTTCTTTTACTGCCTTGGTGGCTGAATTCCTTAACTTCAATGACTTCGTGACCATCAATCCTGATGTTAAGTTTCTCGCTGTTCACTTCTCTACTACTTCTCATTACCTTCGTCTTTCTCCGATTTACTCTCAAAACATACTGTATACTCATTAGACTGTTCATTCCGTACAGCAGATCATTTAATTCTTCTTCACTTTCACTCAGGATAGCAATGTCAGCAGCGAATCCTATCATTGATATCTTTTTACCTTGTATTTTAATTCCACTCCTGAACCTTTCTTTAATTTCCATCAATGCTTCCTCGATGTACAGATTGAAGAGTAGGGGCGAAAGGCTACAGCCTTATCTTACACCCTTCTTAATACGAGCACTTCGTTCTTGATCGTCCACTCTTATTATTCCCTCTTGGTTGTTGTACACATTGTATATGACACGTCTCTCTCTATAGCTTACCCCTACTTTTTTTTAGAGTCTCGAACAACTTGCATCATTTTATATTGTCGAACGCTTTTTCCAGATCGACAAGTCCTATGAACGTGTCTTGATTTTCTTCAGCCTTGCTTCCATTATTAGCCGTAACGTCAGAATTGCCTCTCTCGTGCCTTTATTTTTCCTAACGCCAAACTGATCATCACTTAGCGCATTCTCAGTTTTCTTTTCCATTCATCTGTATATTATTCTTGTAAGCAGCTTCGATGCATGAGCTGTTAAGCTGATTGTGCGATAATTGTCGCACTTGTCAGCTCTTGCCGTCTTCGGAATTGTGTGGATGATGCTTTTCCGAAAGTCAGATGGTATATTCTACACACCAACGTGAATAGTCGTTTTGTTGCCACTTCCCCTAATGCCTTTAGAAAGTCTGATGGATTGTTATCTATCCCTTCTGCCTTATTTGACCATAAGTCCTCCAAATCTCTTTTAAATTTCGATTCTAATACTGGATCCCCTGTCTCTTCTAAATCGACTCCTGTTTCTTCTTCTATCTAATCAGAGAAATCTTCACCCTAATAGAGGCTTTCAATGTATTCTTTCCACCTATCTGCTCTCTCCTCTGCATTTAACAGTGGAATTCCCGTTGCACTCTTAATGTTAGCACCGTTGCTTTTAATGTCACCAAATGTTGTTTTGACTTTCCTGTATGCTGACTCTGTCCTTCCGACAATCATATCTTTTTCGATGTCTTCACATTTTTCGTGCAGCTATTTTGTCTTAGCTTCCCTGCACTTCCTATTTATTTCATTCCTCAGCGACTTGCATTTCTGTATTCCTGATTTTCCCAGAACATGTTTGTAGTTCCTCCTTTCAACAACTCATGGTTTCTTCGCAGCTACCTTCTTTGTACCTATGTTTTCCTTCCCAACTTCTGTGATGGCCCCTTCTACTGTGCTGCCTACTGCGCTATTCCTTATTGCTGTATCTATAGCTTTAGAGAACTTCAAACGTATCTTGTCATTCCTTAGAGCTTCCGTATCCCACTTCTTTGCGTATCTCCCGGCCTTTTCCAAATATACCTCCTCCTCTTGTGACTCTTGAACAGGAAATTCGCTATTACTAGCTGAAACTTGTTACAGAACTCAAATAGTCTTTATCCTCTTTCATTCCTTGTCCCAAGCTCATATTCTCCTGTAACCTTTTCTTCTACTCCTTCCCCTACAACGACATTCCATTCGCCGATGACTATTAGATTTTCGTCCCCCTTTACATACTGCAATACCCTTTCAATTTCCTCATACACTTTCTCTATCTGTTCATCTTCAACTTGTGACGTCGGCATGTACACCTGAACTATCGTTGTCAGTGTTGGTTTGCTGTCTATTCTGATTAGAACAACCCGGTCACTGAACTGTTCACAGTAACATACCCTCTGCCCTACCTTCCTATTCATAACGAATCCTACACCTGTTGTACCATTTTCTGCTGCTGTTGATATTACCCGATACTCATCTGACCAGAAATCCTTGTCTTCCTTCCACCTCACTTCAATGACCCCTAATATATCTAGATTGACCCTTGCATTTTCCTTTTCAGATTTTATAGTTTCCCTACCACATTCAAGTTTCTGACATTCCACGCCCCGACTCGTAGAACATTATCCTTTCGTTGATTATTCAATCTTTTTTCTAATGGTAACCTCCGCCTTGGCAGTCCCCTACAGGAGATACGAATCGGGGACTCTTCCGCAATCTTTTGCCAATGGAGAGATCATCATGACACTTCTTCAACTACAGGCCACATGTCCTGTGGGTACACGTTACGTGTCTTTAATGCAGTGGTTTCCATTGCCTCCTGCATCCTCATGTCGTTGATCATTGCTGATTCTTCCGCCTTTAGGGGCAATTTCCCACCCCTAGGACAAGAGAGTGCCCTGAACCTCTATCCGCTCCCCCGCCCTCTTTGACATGGCCGTTGGCAGAATAAGGCTGACTTCTTATGCCGGAAGTGTTCGGCTGCCAATGCTGATTATTTATCAAAATTTAGGCAGCAGCGGGGATCGAACGCTGGACCGAACACGTTTATTGATTATGAAGCAAAGACGCTACCCCTAGACCATGGGCCAAGTTGCTGTAAGACCTATAAGTTTTTTCATGGCATTAATATCGTGTTCCACCTGATCCTGTACGTTGGTAATTCTTTCTTCAAAACGTAACTACTAAAAGCAGTCAGCCCATTCAGTGGCCGTCTCATATTCTTCCATCCAGAACCGTGTTAGCTACTACTGCATGTCTAACATATGTCACACCAACCTCACACATTTTCTGGAATAGTTCTCCATAGACGTGTTTCCTTGCGTTACTCATTAGAAGTTTTTTATTGTATAAATCTATCTACTTATCACTAGCAGTATTCGTCATTAAGATTCCTAGTGACTTCTTCATCAGATTCACCATGCTCCCCGTTTGAGTAGAATGCATTGTTCTACAACAGCCAGCAACATAGTGTGATAATTCCTCCTCAATTTATAACGCTACCGGCAACTATTAAAATCGAGACATTCTGATAATGTTATTCTTTTGAACGTATTTTTACTATGTGACCACGAAATTGTAGGAACAGGGTAAACGAGAATCGAGCCACACTTCTGTTAGTAATCATATAAATTGTAATTACGTAAAAAGGAACTTTCGTCAGTCTAATTACCCGAAGTTCTAACAAACTATTGGGGTTCACATTATTGACTCCGTTTTCGAGCATGTGTAGCATCTTATGATTATTCTGTATTTCTTGATTTTATGTTTACTACCTGTTTTTGCTTTGAAGCTGCTTTGTCTGGTGGTACATAACAACATTCTGTTACGCCTTCCTCGATTTCTGGTTCCTCAGCATATACTTCATCCTAATTATCTTCCTCATCCGACCATTCTCGAACACTGTTTCGATCTAACAGAAACCTCATTCTTAGACACATATTAATTTTCTGATCCAACCTTTCGTCGGTTTTTTAATACTAAGGGCCACTGTTCCCTCCTAATGTTATTAGTTCTTATTCTTTCATAGCTGGCTCGTCCTCTGAATAGTCATTGACATCGGCTCTAATGACCTAGATCTTTACTTCGCATTTTGTGCAGTCCGGAGAAAACTTCAGTAATTCGTAAACAGTCGCTTGGATCTAATTCTTCTCGACTTCAGCCACAGATCTGCTATTGATAATTTAGTCAGGAATGCTTCGTTAGCAATGCCGAGAATTTCATGTACTTCCGTTCTCCTTAAGACCACCGCCTTTCTTTTGTTGGCGTCTAGCCACTACTCATTTCTGTCATTTCACTACTACCTAACCACGCCTACGATCATGTTCACGTTTTTTCTTGTCCTGCTGTCGTTATATGTCGAAGCATGCTCAATGCATTCTACTGTGTTGCCATCATTCTGCTCTACTGCCGTAACTACAGCTTCTATATGAACAGGCGATTAGTCTCGTGGGTTCTGTTACTGCACATTGGTATACATTCCATGGGCTGTCAGACACACTCCTGGGCACATCTGTCACTCTTTAGAGAGTGAGATTCATTACTACTAAGCCGCTATTGTTTCTCACATTTTGGGCGTGAATATCTTCCACGTTAGTCTGGACCCCATCAAACGCAATCTTCAGTTTCCCACGTTGTTGCTATATTGGTAATGTCATAATGCAAGTCCTCTTCCGCGAACACCTGAAGTATCTTTTCCTATGACTCTACCTAGCGAAAAATATTGGCATGATAGCTATTGCCGTCATTTTGTTTTTGTTCTTTTGTGATTAAAATTATTTTTATTATTATGGCGATAATCACGATTATTTCGACAATATCATCGTCCACTACGCTTTCTGAAAACGCCGAAAAACTCTTAAGTTTCCTTCCTATGTGTCACTTTGAATCCTCTGGCAGCTCTTTCCACAGCTGCCAAATAATCTCGAATTCGAAACGACTACTTCATAATTGTGTAAGTTTCCGTTACCAGGATTCACAAGAATCATTTACAGAGTTTCTGCCCCTATTGTCAGTATAGCCATTACGAATTCTCGCCATAAACAAATCTATTTTTGTTCTGACCAGTATACCTCAGTAGTCTTTTGTTTGAATTCATTAAACGTTATCTGATCAGTGCTGAAATTTAATCCCTATCGACTAGCTTACCTGCTACTGCACTGGTAACAATGTTAATCTTTCCTTGGTCTGTCAAATATTCAGGAAAAATCCCTTGGCAATTTATCAAAATATCCAATGTGGGACAGGCAGTACGTCGTTTGGCTGGATTAAAGCGTTCTTCGCCCTCTAATAGTTTTTTATCAGGTATTCTATCACTGACACAACTGGACATTTTATTTTCAAGGTAACAGATCTTGTCTTGTATTTCTGAAGTGCTTTGCATAAACTTCTGTCCTCAAGTATTTACATGTTTGCTTATTTCATCCTCAAAAGTAACCACCGTCTCTCCCAAATGTGAGATTTCATTTTCTACATTCGTCAACAATTATGGTTTTCAGACCGAAAACGTATTCGTCCACTTTCGTTACTAATAAAAGATCTACCGTTTCTTGAAACTTTATGAATTATAAATCGAATCTTTCATTTATATTTATGATCTGTCAGTAAATAGTGACCACATTGATGTTTATGGTATTTATTTTCAAGTTTCATGTCTTTACAGTACTGAAGACGCCTACTTTTTATGGCATCAGCTTGTGTTTTCAACTTTGTTCTGAGTTGGTTATCAAGACAGCTTATCGTGTTTTGAGTTGGTTATCAATAGCACAAATTTGATTGTTAATCCTCCTACTTTGTGTTCTGATGCGTAGATAAAATTTTTAACGTACCATTAAAGCTAAAAAGTTTTTGACTAACGTCCTCCACCATACGTTCATATTCTGATTCTACCTCACGTTCCTCGATTGGTTCCTTCTCTGCTCATGGAGAACTGAACATATTAACCGATTCATTAGCATAAACACTATCTTCCAGGTAGTCTTTCCCATTTTTTCTGTCATTTAGTCTCTGTTTTCTCTGCGACAGTCTCATCACTCATCATCTGAAACTCATTGTGATATGCGTAGTATGATATGTAACCCCATTGCTGTTCTGTGGTGCTACCTGTACATTATTTTCGTTAATGTAGTCGGGCTCTATGATGTTTTATCGATACACCACGTACAGCCTCTTACTGTTCGCTTTGATCTACTACTCATTATGTATACATATAATACTGGATAAGAATTACAGTTTACGTTTTAAACTCCCTTAATATAGGCTACTCTTTCTTTTATGGAATTTAGTGCAGGTTCGTGGCACTGGTTGTTTAGTGCTCGCGATACGTTCGTTTTGCGCTTAGCGCTTATGCTATCATCTGTATTTAACTGTGTGAGAAGCTAGCGAATGTCCTCTCACGGGGGACATGTATGACACTACTGGCTACTATTAAAATAGTAACATGCCAATAAAGAAATCATTGTGAAAGGACTTTTTTGTGACCATGTCTGTGTGGAATGGAAAGGTAGTACACGTAATTTTTATTGAAAGAAAGCAGAAAAATGTTCAATTAGTAATAACGAAAACGTCGAGAGCCTAATTAAGCGAAGTTGTACCCACTACTAGCGTGGTTCATATAGAAATTTTGCGATTGGGATTGCCATTACTCGCTACTGAATTTCCGAATTATTTCGAATCCGAGCAACCAACTGACAATTGCAAGCAGGGGCTTTGCAGTTCGACCGTCAGATCCAGATTTTCTATTCCATCCTAGCCAGTTGCACTTTGGACGGACTTCCCTCCAAATCTTACATCATTACAAACCCACTTTTCCGATTCATAAATCAGAATTGTATATCAAAATATAACATTTTCATTCTTTTAACCACATTACTTCTGACATTAAATACACAAAAATTTACAATTACATGAATTATCGTAAATAAGCAATACATTTACATCGATGTCACATCAACGGACATGGTATACAGAAGTCTAATTAGGTAAAAAGACAAAGAATTACGATAAGGGCTATATAGGTAAATTCGATGACAGTGATGGACAGGCCTCATGTCTCAGTGATGTTTCCTGTTGGGGATAAATCAGTAAACGCCTGTAACACCTCAAACATTGTTGAGCGAAAACTTGAAAGAAAAAGAAAAAAAATGGCAAGCACATCACAAGAGTTTTCACTTGACATAAATGACAATACAAAAGCAAAAAACATAAAATCACCTAATTCACACAAGAACTAAATTAGTTACATTCACATTTTGACTTTGGGAAGAAATTCTGTGTTACCTAAAGACACATATATAAGCCAACTCTTAATATATAAATATAAGGCACAGTATATGATAAAAGCTTTTCTATGAAAATTATCTAAATTTTGTTCAGTATTTACAGTTTCTTACTGGAAACTTTATGCAGACTGTTTATTATGCTTTCAAGACAACATGGGTAGCTACATTCCAATTTTTTGCCATTTACAAAAATACTATTTAAGTATTTACTTTCAGTTTGTATGCATCGAAACAACTAGAGAACATTATGACTTTCACAAAATAGTGGTTTTTTGCTCTTTTAATTTTTCAGGCAGTTTAACAAACATGGTAAAATTACAATAAGGATTAACTTTCTCACAGCCTGCTCATTATATTTGTCAGTCCACTCCAGTACATTCATTTACTACCTTTGTTCTACCAACAAAATTCTTGGTTATGCAGTGAGATTTTTGGCAGTCCATGCTCTATTCACTTACTGAGAAATCATGCTACCTACTTCAATTAACGACAATCCATTTCATCAAACTTCAACTGATAATACAGTAAAGCTTATAGCATATCGTTTCACTGTATTGGAGTATCCATTTCATGCTACACACTGTTAAGAATCTGAAACATATAGATAAATGTTAGCAAACACTATAACAGCAATTCTTCACAACACTATAGCATGTCTTACAATACATATCTCACAAATATTTACTTGTCTGCTTATTCCTTTTCCAGAATCTCTCATGTGAGATTTCATTTCTATATTCGCTAACAATTTCGGTCTTCTGACCGAAAACTTTTTCGTCCACTTTCGTTACTACTATATGTTCTACTTTTTCTTGGATCTTTAGAATATCTTAATTGAACATCTCATTGAGATCATTGATCTGTCACTACATATAGGCCTCATTTAAATGTTTGATGTTTATTTCAAATCTCTTGTCTTTAGGAGCATTGCTCAAAAGGCTTAATTTTTCGTCTATCTTTCCGATTTCCTTACTCATCCTAATGTTCGTGATATCGATTGCCTTTCCAGCTGATTACAAAGTCTTACAATCACTAATTTGTGTTTTGAGTTGGTTATCAAGACCACTAATTTGACTATTAATCTGCTTTCTTGTGTTTTATTTCTGTAGATATAATTTTTTAATATCACTTTCAGAAGCTTTTCACTGTATTACTCCACTGTATCTTTATGCTCCTATTTAGCCTCGTGTTCCTCGATCAGTTCCTTCTCTGGTCGTAGCGAACTGAACGTACCAACAGATTCATTCGCACAATCACTATCTTCCATGCTATCTTCCACATTTGTCCCATCCATCAGTCCCTGCTTCCTTTGTGGCAGTCTCATCATCTGAATCTGATTATTTATGTACGCTTGGTGTGCTACGTAAGGGAAAACTTTCTGTGGCGCTACCTGTGTATTAATTAAGGTATATGTTATAGGACTCCATGATATTTTATAGATACAACTTGTACAGCCTCGTTCTGTTCGCTTTGATATACTATGGGTTAAGTATCCATGTTAAACTGAATGAGAATCACAGTTTTTCATTCTAACCTCCGTTAATGTTTGCTGTTCTTACTTTTATTGCATTTACTGCAAGTTCATGGAACTTTTGTTTTGCGCTTAGCACATATTCAATGATCTCTATTTTCTGCATAAGAAGCTAGCGAATGTCCTGACATACTGCTCAGTTTATAACACCACCGGCTACTACTAAAATAGTAATACACCAATAATGTAATTACTGCGAAAAATATTTTTGGCTGGCCGTGTCTATGTGTAATGGACAGGTGGCAAAAAAAAGGCCCTGAATACTATGCGACTGACCTTCTGAGCTCATCAGTCGTCTAGGACTTTGAACTGGTTAAACGTAACTAAAATAAGGACATCACACACATCCATGCCTGAGGCAGGATTCGAACCTGCGACCGAAGCGGTCGCTCGGCTCCAGACTGTACCGTCTAGAACTGCACTGTCACTCCGGCCGGCTGAAAGGTGTCACCATAACTTTGTTTCCCTAAGGATTTCTATTGAAAGAAAGCAGTAAGATGATTCAATTAGTAATCAAGTAAACTTTAATTACGTAAGAAGATACGGCTGCCAGTCTAATTAGGCAAAACTTTACCAATACTGTCATGGTTGGTAAGGTAAGTTAACAATAGGAGTTGACTTTACTTAATACTGAACTTTCGTTTTGGTGATAAGGTACAAGACACCAGCATAATTTAACGAGTAATTTACCAGTGAACTGGACTACACAGGAGAAGTATTAAGACGCTTAGCTAAGAACAAACTCTCAGTAACACTTACAATATGCGCATTTACTGTAGTAAGATAATGATAATTTTAGGTGAAATCTATTAACGGAGGAGCACTGCAGACTCCAGAACTTATGCTCACAAAATAATTATGTTCTGTACAACTCCATAAAATTTATTAACTTTTGTTACAAAAGGTAATTTCTTTTTAGTTCAGTAAATGATTAGAAATAGTCACTAAAACATTTACATCGATTTCCATCTATTAGAATGTTCTCAGCATTCACATTAAGTAAGAAATAGACAAAGAAGACAGATGAGACAATTACGGGCAAAATCGATAAAATTCTTAGACATATCCCATGTTTGAGTGATGCTTGGTGTTAGGAATACATCAGTATAACACCCGCAGTGCTAAGCGAAAAAGAGAAAAAAGTAACAAAATTCAGCCACATCACAACAATTTTAACTTTACATAAATAACAATACAAAAATAAATAACATCATATTACTTCATTCATACAAGAATATCATAAGTTAATTTACAGAAAATTTCAGCGCTAAATACAAATGGCAATACCCATATTAAAATGATACATATATAAGAGAACACTTAATAGATAAATATAATGTACACTATACGATACAAGCTTTTACATAAATATTATCTAAATGTTGTTCAGTATTTACAGTTGTTTACTAGAAACGGTATGTAGGTCATTTACTATGCTTTCAAGGCAACCTTTTGAAAACTACTACTGAAGATTTTGCTTTCAGTTTGTGTACATGAAAAACGATTACAAAATATTATTACTTTTCATCAAATTGGTGTTTCTGTTGTGTAAATTTTTTACACAATTTAAGAAAATAAACAGCACTATTTACAATAATAATAATTTTCTCAATGCCTTTTCACTCCAAACACCTTTTGTTACAAGACTTATTCTACCAACAGAACACTTGGTTGCCCACTAAGAATTATTTCACTCCTTAGGAAACACCGTATTCTGCTCTATTGACTTAGCAAGAAATTATGTTGCGTATTTCGCATATTAGAAGTATGATTTGTCAAGCTGCAACTCATTATGCTGTAGAGTTTTGACGATATCATTTCACTGTTTTGGAATATCCATTTCAGTCTACACACAGTTACATCGTTAAGTGTCTCGATAGTGTATACATATGTTATCAAAACCGTAACAGTAAATCTTCACATTATAACATCTGTAACAAAATATACTTTGTAAAAGACATATAATACAGTGCGTTTTATTCTTGACATGTTTTCAAACAGTTCTCTTATTCTGTTCTGTGGACATAATGTGTCAAGCCAACTAAGTTACAAACTCCTAAGGCCTTCCTTGATTTTACAGTACTCCAGACAGTAAGCTTCAGAGTGACGCTTTCACTGAACTCCAAACGGTCCACTGTATGTGCATATAAATTGGGCATTTTAAAAGGAATGGGCCCACATTTTCTAATTGTGGTAGCAGAATCTAATTTCATAGCAAGGGAATTTATTTTTGGCACATTGTCAATGTTGGGGGCTTTCTTTGGTTCTGCGTCCTCAGAGTTTTCGATAACGTGTAGTATTGTTCGGTGGTTCTTTCTTTCCTTCTGCTTTCTGTGTTGACTACCTGTTCTTATTTGGAAGGAACTACATTTAGAGGTACAAAACAGCTTTTATCTCACGTCTTCCTCTTCTTCTGTTACTTCAATATATTCTTGTTCCGAACTGTCTTCTATGTGAGACCATTCTGCCTCTGTGTTCCATTCTAACAGAAACGTCTTTCTTAGACTCGTG
Organism: Schistocerca gregaria; assembly: GCF_023897955.1. Lineage (NCBI taxonomy): Eukaryota > Metazoa > Arthropoda > Insecta > Orthoptera > Acrididae > Schistocerca > Schistocerca gregaria. The sequence goes on from NC_064926.1 coordinate 175,796,007, forward strand.
TTAATTTCCTGATCCAAACTTTTGTCGCTTGTTTAATGCTCAGGGCTACAGTTAACTCTGAGAGTGGTTAATTCTTATTCTTTCATAGCTGGCTTTTCGTCTGAAGAGTCATTGACATACGCTCTAGTGACGACTGTCTTTGCTTCGTGTTTTGTGTAGACTTCATGAACTTCAGTAATTGGTAAACAATTGTCTGTATCTATTTCTTCCAAAATATGTTCTGCTGGTGGATGGTTAATCAGGAATGCTTTATCAGCAACGCTGAAGGTTTCGTATACTTCCATTCCCCTTATGGCGACAGTATTTGTTTTGTTACCATCGAGCCGCTTCCGATTCTCGACGTAAGTTGGTCACCTTTCACTATTAACTAACTTTCTGGTAGAACAATTCTTCTTTAAATTCTCCCACTCGTACTGTTCTACTCCTTGCTTCAGATCATCGATCAGTTCACACCAACCAGTAACACCTGACAACTCGTTTTCGCTAATTTAATCGTTATTTAAACTGTCGTCGGCGCTTTCTTCCCCGTCTAGGAACATATACACTTTTTCTCTTGCCCCAGTGTTTTTATCTGCCGAAGGGGGTCATTGCACTCTACTCTGACGACCCTGTTCTGTTCTACTTCCTGCAGACATCTGATCGGTCTGATGTATTCTTTCTTTGTTGGAGGCTCCTCTGCCCACACTGTAGTATACATTTCATTGCCTATCTATCATGATCCATTCCTGGGTACATCTGTCGCTTTACCTGCATCAACCTGTGGGGCTTCGGAGTCTGTCGAGTATATAATTCGTTACGTCTACACCAAAATTGTTTCCCACATTTTAGAAGTAAGATCTCTCTGCGATAGTTTGGCCTCCAACATATGATGTCTTCAATTTCTCCCGTTGTTGTTGTCGTGGTAACGTCGGGGTGCTAATCCGAGAAAGGCTGCTCGACCTTTGCCCCTTCCTTGGTGAAAAAAGTTATCCTGATATCTATTGCTGTCATTTTCTTCGTTGTCATTGTGGTTAACAGTATTGCTGTTATTATGTCCATAATAACGTTTATTTCGCCAATTATGTTCATCCTCTACTCTCCCTGAAAATCCAGAAAAGCTCTTACGTTTGCTTCCTATTATGTCTTCGAATTCTCTGGCAACTTTTTCCACAGATCCCAAATAGTCTCGAACTCGAAACGTGTACAGTGCCAATCTCCGTTACCCAGATTCACAGAAGTCATTAATAGCATTTCTGCCCTTAATGCCATACAATGTAGCTATAATGGATTCTTGTCGTAAACAAACGTATTTTTGTTCTGACAAGTATTCCTCAGTAGTCTTTTGTTTCAATGGACTAAACGTTATCTCATTAGTGCTAAAATTTATTCCCCATCGACTAGTTTACCTGCTAATGCACTGGTAACTATGTTAGCCTTTCCCTGTACAATCAAATATTCAGGAAAAATCCTTTCGCAATTTTTCAGAAAATGCAATGTGGGCCAGACAGTACGTCTTTTGGCGGGATTTAAGGGTTCTTCGCCCTCTAATAACTTTTTTATCAGGTATCCTATCGTTGACACAACTGGACGTACCTCTTATTTTCTTTTCAAGGTGAAGTGTTTTTCTTACACTTCTGTCCGCAGATATTTTCTTGTTTGCTTATTTTAGCCTCAGAACTAACCACGGTCTCTCTCTAATGTGAGATTTCATTTGTACCTTCGTCAACAATTTCAGTTTTCGGATCGATAATTTATTCGTCCACTTTCGTTACTACTGATTGTTCCATCGTTTCTTGGAACTTTATGATTTCTAAATCGAACCTTTAATTGATATTTACGATCGACCACAACATGGTGGCCACACTGGTTTTGGTGGCATTAATTTCAAGTTTCACGGATTTGACTGTATTACTCAAGACGCCTACAATTTTGTGTACCTTTTCGATCTGCCTACTGATCCTAATGCTCCGTGTTTACATGACATCAGCCTGTGTTTTCAGCTCATTATTAAGACCACTAACTTCTGTTCTGAACGGGTTATTAAGGCCACTAATCTGTGTCTTGTGTTTGTTATTAGTTACAGGATACTTCCTAAACTTCCGTAATATTTGATAGTCTTTTTTTTATTGTATTTACTACATGCACGTGCCGCTGGACATTCAATACTCGTAATACGTTGTTTCGAGCTTAGTACAGATGCGAATATTTGTAATTTTCTTCGGAAGAAGCTAACGAATTCTTATGAAAGGAGTTTTATCTTGTGACTGTGGGAGTATGTGAAGGAATAGTGACGGTAAAAATTGGTTTCCTTAAGTTTCATATTTAAAAAAAAAAAGCAGTAACAAGTTTCCAGTAGCCGTCAAGTAAACTGTATTTATGTAAAAAGAAACGGTCGCCAGTCTAATTAGGCAAAATTGTACCCAGTACTAGCATAGTTTATAAAGATAATTAACTATTGGGTTTCATGCTCCCAGATTTTGAACTTCAGTTTTGTTGATAACATAAAATACAGTAGCACAAATATACAAGTTTTGTACTAGTAAATTTTCTTTAAGTACACACGACTAGTATTAAGACTTATAGGCTACAAAATGCTTTCAATACCTCCTACTAACCGTACATTACAATAGGAAGATAATGATAATTATGGGTAAATGATTACACTAGTCTGCATTTTAAAACAGTTGATTTGTTGAAAGCAGGTGGTCTTGAATAAATTTTTATTCTAGAAATAGCTACCGTTTTTGTCTGTCGAGTCAAGTTTTTACAAAAATTAACAAGTGATATTATAACAATTTTTGTTTTTGAGCCCACGAATGTATTCTAACACCATTTCACACATGTTGAGATTTTAATCAAAAGGCATAAAAAAAATTCAATCGATTCAAAAGTACTCTTCCGAACTCCCCTAATTTGATTCATTACTGCCTTTTACAAAAACAAGAAGTCAACAGTGATCCACAAAATTGAAAATGTATATTCCTTAATTTCCTTTTAGGTCCTTGTATATGGGGAGTGTCCCTCTTCAACATCCTACAGTATTAGACCATTACAGCTGTTTTGTAGAGCTGCCGGTACTTCCTCTTAATGTCTCGATGATTACGTTCACTCTAGTTTTGAATATAACGTCCCAAATTTCCGAAAAGTGGGTCGATATGGTGAGCGTAGAAAATGGACTTCCACTTTCATTTAACAATCCATCTTCCTGAAATTTTGCAACATTTTTCAACACCCGGCCCTGTAGTTGGGATCTTTCTCATTCCATAGAAAGATTTCAGTAACTGAACGATAGGCGGTAATGCACCATTTTCTCTTTTCTTCGTTGTCTCCTGAATCTTCATCTTTCATCACTTTCTTTATTTGAGGCATAAAACAGAAACACAGCTTTCAGTTTGTCTCGTGTGGAGAAGGGAAATTTCTTGTAAAGGTGCTTGATGCAGTGTCAATCCTGTTGTAGTGCCTTTACAAATAACTTCATCAAGCCCAGTTTTATTTGTTGAGTTTTTTCAATTTTATAAGTGGATTTTTAGTTACAGGTAAAAAATTTCTGCGCTCTGACCAAACTCCCACATTCTAATGTTTTTGCCGTGCCCGATTGAACAATTCGCATTTTGGGAACCCAGCTTGTTATCCTAATAGTATTCCTATAACTCTGAAGTCACAGCAGATAGCCAAGAATGTTCCTAATACTAGATATTTGTTAAGAGTATCGTTATGTTCTCATACGTAGCTTCATTTGAACTGAATGGGCCGCAAGATTGGACCCATACACATTTCCATTATGCACTAACACGCCTCTCAGGCTCTTCGTTGAAGAGTCTGAAAAATTTTCCACTGTGTACGATCATGTTCAATGACATAAAAGTGCATTAACTACTCTATGCTATTGCAATAAAAGAAGGACTCGTTCCTTCATAACAAATGAACTAATTCTTTCTGTCTGTGTCAGTATCATGAGTAGTGAGTTCCCGATTTCAGAATATTTTTTTTTTTTTAACAAGAGGCAAATAGTACCACAAATTCCTTAGGCAAATTGAAATCTCGTACGACAGCATTAAGTCTGTTCTGAGAAAACAGTTATCGAGCAATGTCGCATTAATACAACAGCTGCATGAAGATAGAGCAATGAGATGTGCAAACTGGCTTAATGGCTGAATCAATGCTCGAATACCCAACCTGCCGCTTATAATTCGAACCGCGCCCCTCAACATTAACTATGCAGAAGTAACAGTCATTAAGATGATTTTTAGGCTTCCTCCACACCACTGGAATCACAAATGGCGTACGTGTTTTCTTTCCTTTGTCCACAACCTTAACCTCTCGACACAATAGCGGCAAACTGTCTCTGGCGCCGATCCCTTGCCCTCGTGACCAAGTTTCTCTTCAAAATAGCACTGTAAGCTTCTCATCGCAAAGTCTGCTAAACCACTGTATAATTCCCAAAAATGTTCAGGTTCTACACAGACTTGTGTATTGAAACTGTAGTAACTATCGGAATGAGATTTTTACTCTGCAGTGGAGTGTGCGCTGATATGAAACTTCCTGGCAGATTAAAACTGTGTGCCCGACCGAGACTCGAATTCGGGACCTTTGCCTTTCGCTGGCAAGTGCTCTACCTTCTGGGCTACCGAAGCACTACTCACGCCCGGTACTCACAGCTTTACTTCCGCCAGTACCTCATCTCCAACCTTCCAAACTTTACAGAAGCTCTCCTGCGAACCTTGCAGAACTAGCACTCCTGAAAGAAAGGATATTGCGGAGACATGGCTTAGCCACAGCCTGGGGGAAGTTTCCAGAATGAGAGTTTCACTCTGCATCGGAGTGTGCGCTGATATTAAACTTCCTGTCAGATTAAAACTGTCTGCCGGACCGAGCCTCGAACTCGGGACATTTGCCTTTCGCGGGCAAGTGCTCTACCATCTGAGCTACCGAAGCACGACTCACGCCCGGTACCCACAGCTTTACTTCTGCCAGTATCTCGTCTCCTACCTTCGAAACTTTACAGAAGCTCTGCAGCGAACCTTGCAGAACTAGCACTCCTGAAAGACAGAATATTGCGGAGACATGGCTTAGCCACAGCCTGGGGGATGTTTCCAGAATAAGATTTTCCCTCTGCAGCGGAGTATGCGCTGATATGAAACTTCCTGTCAGATTCAAACTGTGTGCCGGAACGAGATTAGAAATCGGGACCTTTGCCTTTCGCGGCAAAGTGCTCTACAATCTGAGCTACCGAAGCACGACTCACGCCCGGTACTCACAGCTTCACTTCTGCCAGTACGTCGTCTCCTACCTCCCAAACTTTACAGAAGCTCTCCTCCGAGCCTTGCAGAACTAGCACTCCTGAAGGAAAGGATATTGCGGAGAAATGGCTTAGCCAGAGTGTGGGGGATGTTTCCAGAATGAGATTTTCACTCTGCAGCGGAGTGTCCGCTGATATGAAACTTCCTGTCAGATTAAAACTGTGTGCCAGACCGAGACTCGAACTCGGGACCTTTGCATTTCGAGGGCAAGTGCTCTACCATCTGTAGTAAATATTGACAATAGGCGAAGTGCTTTATTAATACTGTCTTAAATACACAGAATAAACACAATAGAGCACTGGTAATCCAAGCCTGTGAGACAATCAATGCGTTTATGGTCACAAAATAACAACTAGCATCAAAAGGTGTAACAATCTAAAAGTATACAAAATCGTAATAAGAAATTTCCCTCCAACTGTACGCATAACCCACTGGCGTAGCAATATATGTTTGATGTGAAATTATGGCAAAACTGTACGTGATGGCAATAACCTAAAAACAGGTTTGTAATCAGGGTACAAAGCTGAGATAGTATCACATATTAGCCACCCGATACCATGCACACTAGTGTTTTGACTTGGACAAAAGGTTCTTGTGACATTTCAAATTAGAGGGAATTACTACTATTGGAATCGTTATGAGGTAGTTGTACCTTTGGTAGTGATTATTATTTGCATTCTCAAGGAACACTCATTTCCTTATATTACTCAGCTCAAATGGTACATGTGACACATGAATATAGTATAGTTAATAATTGTAGATAGTTGCATATTCTTCATTGCTTTTATTGTAATACGACATTTAAATGTGGCTTAACCATTAGCGTGCAACCGCAGATACCACTCTATCGGTAGACTCAGATCGAGGCTGACCACTTTAGCCACAACATGAAACGGGAAACACTATTAACTACATAGCATATGAAGTTATAAACATTACTGTTTGATAAAAAAAATTGTACTCTATGCTTTAAATCTTTCTTCGTAACTATGCTTTGATGAGACTGTAAGTCTTCATTTATGCAAATAAGTGGAGTACATGAAAAATTAAGCTCACTAAATAATTATGTACCTTACATCTCTACAAAGTTTATTAATTTTTGCTAAAGGGAATAATTGCTTTTTAGTTACGTAAAATAGTATAATCAGATTTGTTATAGAACTTGGGATGGGGCTCTTTCTAGGTAAATTACTAATGATGAAATACTGTGGTTCAACACAAAGTTTACAGAACACAAATCTGATGTCCAATTCAAGAAAGGCGGAAAAAGGTATCCATGGCTCTTCCTGTGCAACATGTTCTGAAAATTCTGTTCTTTCCGTTGACTTTTCATAGTACAGCCCTATACAAGAGGCCCAATTACTTCCGCATCAGAGGTAACACTATATAATATTGCAGTTCTTCGCGTCTCCTTCAGTTCAGAAGATGCGAATACTTCACGTGCCACCGACTCACTCATGCCACACAGGAACTTTGCAGGTCGACTGCCAGATCGGCCATTTCTGTTCCCGCCAAGCCATTTTCAATGTGGAGGCACTTTCCTCCAAGTTTTACATGGCTGTTACATCAATGAGTATGGCTGTACAGAAATCAAATTAAGTAAAAAACAAACTAAGTAGTTACATAGGACCATTATATACACTCCTGGAAATTGAAATAAGAACACCGTGAATTCATTGTCCCAGGAAGGGGAAACTTTATTGACACATTCCTGGGGTCAGATACATCAAATGATCACACTGACAGAACCACAGACACATAGACACAGGCAACAGAGCATGCACAATGTCGGCACTAGTACAGTGTATATCCACCTTTCGCAGCAATGCAGGCTGCTATTCTCCCATGGAGACGATCGTAGAGATGCTGGATGTAGTCCAGTGGAACGGCTTGCCATGCCATTTCCACCTGGCGCCTCAGTTGGACCAGCGTTCGTGCTGGACGTGCAGACCGCGTGAGACGACGCTTCATCCAGTCCCAAACATGCTCAATGGAGGGCAGATCCAGAGATCTTGCTGGCCAGGGTAGTTGACTTACACCTTCTAGAGCACGTTGGGTGGCACGGGATACATGCGGACGTGCATTGTTCTGTTGGAACAGCAAGTTCCCTTGCCGGTCTAGGAATGGTAGAAAGATAGGTTCGATGACGGTTTGGATGTACCGTGCACTATTCAGTGTCCCCTCGACGATCACCAGAGGTGTACGGCCAGTGTAGGAGATCGCTCCCCACACCATGATGCCGGGTGTTGGCCCTGTGTGCCTCGGTCGTATGCAGTCCTGATTGTGGCGCTCACCTGCACGGCGCCAAACACTCATACGACCATCATTGGCACCAAGGCAGAAGCGACTCTCATCGCTGAAGACGACACGTCTCCATTCTTCCCTCCATTCACGCCTGTCGCGACTCCACTGAAGGCGGACTGCACGATGTTGGGGCGTGAGCGGAAGACGGCCTAACGGTGTGCGGGACCGTAGCCCAGCTTGCGAATGGTCCTCGCCGATACCCCAGGAGCAACAGTGTCCCTAATTTGCTGGGAAGTGGCGGTGCGGTCCCCTACGGCACTGCGTAGGATCCTACGGTCTTGGCGTGCATCCGTGCGTCGCTGCGGTCCGGTCCCAGGTCGACGGGCACGTGCACCTTCCGCCGACCACTGGCGACAACATCGATGTACTGTGGAGACCTCACGCCCCACGTGTTGAGCAATTCGGCGGTACGTCCACCCGGCCTTCCGCATGCCCACTATACGCCCTCGCTCAAAGTCCGTCAACTGCACATACGGTTCACGTCCACGCTGTCGCGGCATGCTACCAGTGTTAAAGACTGCGATGGAGCTCCGTATGTCACGGCAAACTGGCTGACACTGACGGCGGCGGTGCACAAATGCTGCGCAGCTAGCGCCATTCGACGGCCAACACCGCGGTTCCTGGTGTGTCCGCTGTGCCATGCGTGTGATCATTGCTTGTACAGCCCTCTCGCAGTGTCCGGAGCGAATTTGGTGGGTCTGACACACCGGTGTCAATGTGTTCTTTTTTCCATTTCCAGGAGTGTATAAAGTCGATGACTTTGTTAGAAACTCCACACTTTCACCAGCAAGGTGCTTCTATTGAAGTAGTCGCTCTTCGGTAACTCAAATTTGTAGCTGTTACCTCGCTTCCTTTGGCCATTCAGTGTCTCGAATTACTTACGTGTCAAAGGAATTGTTCCACCTCTACTACAACATATTCTTAATCTTTATATTAAAGAAGTCGTTACTCTCCTTTCCACAACTCAACTCCCTTTTGTGCTCATGTTGTTTATTTCTAACATAAATGTTATACAGAGTATGGTTTCCATCCGGTCAACAAATCTTACCCTGTACAGAAAGGTTAGGTGGTCTATGGACCACAGAATCCGTAACTGTTCTCTAATCTACTTTAATTACATTGCATTTCTTTCACAGCTGTTTCGACGCTCGAGTTTCAGTAACTTTAGCACGAAGTTTACTTATTAGAATTGCCCGTTCTGTTATCTCCACTTTATTTTAGTAAATGTTGTAGATCATTAGTCAGACTGCATCCTGTAACGCATGTCACTGTTGACAACACAACATTCCATCTGACGTCTTGCAAAATTTCTCTTGTTTTACGAAATACTAGGATATTGTCTTGATTTTTATTTAAATTTTTGTTCATTCCTGCGCTGAACGGCAGAATGTCACCTGTCGGTGAGCACGCCTAGTCGTTAAAGTCGGACTATCCCTTAATTTTTTGCAGATTATGCTATTGTATAAAGAGGAGTTGCCACGCTATGCGCTCAAATACGCTGACAAACTAACCTTGAAGACGAAAGTAAGATTCTCATGTTATGATACTGCCAAGTAACATAGAAGGAACCATTACAGCATAGTACGAGAGATAGTTGAAGACATACACAATGAGACGAACATTATCGTTATGATGGTCTAGATGTAATTGTTTAGGGTGGCCTATTGTTGCATTTGCATAGTGACAACCAAATCTCTGGACACGTTGAACTGACTGTTAAAAACAATTATGGCAATTTACTCCTTTACTGTGTGCACCTTTCCAGGGGTAAAAAGGTAAGACACGGCTGGGTGGGAGAACGCTACTGGCAGGTCGAAACCTTATAATTGGAAAAGTTTTTCCTATTCTTCGCGCACGCAGACATCTTTCCTTCGCGAGGTATCAGATCTGTGTGCGGACGTGTATGTGTTAAGTGTACACGGCTCTATTGGTGTGTGCGTTAGTGTAGTGCTGTGTTCGTTTTGGAGATGATGAGAGAAGGAAAAGGGTGAAACACGGTGCCGATGCATAGCCTACTCTTCTAGAAGGGCACCAACAGGCCCCCATAAAACCGATGATTAGAGACCTCACGCCACCACCAGTCCCGTGCCTTCCGGTGTAAACGCCAAAGGAACATTTTCAGTAGTATGCTGTGTACAGTCAGCCACGCAAGCACTGGCGACACTCGACGGTTCTTAACCTCTGTTATGTGGCAGAAACAGGTGTATCCCCGTCGGCACGGCCGCTGACTGTTCAAGAGGTGCGTTCAGCCCTGAGACACTGGTGTATTAGCTCTTGGTACGGGAATTCGGCGAATGGAATGACCTAATTTTTCCTGCGACTTAAATCCCATCGAGCACGCGAGAGACGCTTTGGGGAGGCGTATTGCGGCACGTATTGCGTATTGCTGCTCCAAGGACTATTCAGCAGTTGTCAAACGCACTGGTCGAGTAATGGAGATTTCCATCACTGCAATTCAGTACCAACTGCAGGACCAGCTTCGGAGCACGTTTCAGAGCGTGCGCTGCCGCCCGTGGTGATCACACACACTATTAAGACCCACGTCCCACCATCTGTGATGTCCAAGGGACCTTCATAAATCACAGGGACTGGAGAGTAGTTATGGTCTTTGAATAAAAGTATTAGTTCTGATCGTGTCAATGAGGATCTCTTTAAATTACCTTGTGTACTATTCCATAATTCTTCTTTCTATATATGGTGCAAGTTCCATCGTGCTTTGTTACTTAGCAGTGTCACATCATGTGGCAGTTACTTCCATCCTGATGTTTTGCTTACCACTGCAGGTGGAAGGAAGCCAGGTCGTACTTTATCCGGACATACATTAACTGTTACATAGTCGCACCATTTTATTTTTACCTGAAAACGAGTAACGAATATATGCCAATGCTCAATTAAGATTGTTAAGTTTTTCTATTTTATTGTTTCTAATAAGGACAACATGAGTGCAGCAAGAGACATGAAGTTCGCACTGACGTAGAGCGACGACTACCATGTTTACCATCAGAGGGCAGCTCTAATGCAAGGGCAAATGAACATTTCACAAAAGGCCGAATCCGGAGACATTAAATGCTAATTTAAAATCTTTGAAAAAATCACATAGAATAAAGGAATTCTATGAACTATGACAATAGTGTTTTGCAAGATGATGCGAAATAAATTTACGTGAGCCTGTTACGAATATTTTGTATTTGCTCACGAGATGAATGATGTAATGCAGTTTTGATTAATAACGAAAAATATTTTATGCCATGAGTCAATATTTAAATTCTCAATTAATAATTCATTCGGGTTGAATCTCTGTTGGAACACTGGTATGTGACGTCATTATAATACTGTAATTAGCTAAGTGAAATCTTTTATTTCCAGTACGGTATATTCTCATTATTAATATAGTCTGACGAACATATTAATCAAACAGTAGTCACCTACGATTCGCACAGGTGGGTTGAAGAGTAATGCCCCAAGTAAGAAGTAGACTGTCCTTTACGTTGTCTTAACAATGACGTGTGATGTAGGTTGACTGAGTTACGTGCAGCTGCGAGAGGCAGACTGAGTAACATCAGCGCCAAGTGGTATGGACACTGTTTATCACTACCATCGATAGTTAGCCCATCAATAAATAAAACGAATTTTTAGTTTTTTATCAAGTGATCTATATCGTAAATACCAGTTATTTTACGGACAGTCGGTTATCAAGTAATTACTGAAAACATTCACATCTACTGAACATTTGGCAGTTCGCTTACAGACGAATTTTGAGCAGAGTGATCACATGAAACAAATCGCCTGTAAGTGAAGTACCATCCTGTGATTGACTGGGAAAATCCTCAGGAGTTAGAGACCACACACAAAAGCGAAAGTATACAACCCACGTTCGACCGGTAATTCAATATTGTTCATCACTGTGGAACCGGCAACAACAACGAGCAGTGGAGGAACTAGAACATATCCAGAGTAGCAGGGCGTTTCATCACAGTTCCGTGCAGTGCGTGTGAAGTCGTCATGGAGATTCTCATGCAGCTCTAGTGGCGATGTTGAAAGTCACATTTAGTTTACTCTTAAAATACAGAGACAGCATGTTCCACGATGAATCAACAGATACATTACTTTCTCCTACATATACTTCGTGAAAAGACCGTGGAATTACAATTGGAGAGACTCGATCACACACGAAGACGAACGCAGAGTTTTCCTACAGCACTTTCGCGACAGGAACAGGAAAGATGCGAAATGACAGTGACAGACGTGTTCACTCTGCCACACACCTTTTGTTGTGGAATATAAATGTATATATGTGTCTAGAAGAATTAGTGGTTCATGACTCGGTTTCCTTTCCCATGGATGCGACGGGAGCGGGAAATTAGAGAAAAGACCATTTTTCTGAGAGAAACCGTAAGAGAAAAGACTTAATAACGAGTTTCTCCTCCACTTTTGGAATTCAATACAGCACAGATTATCCTGGATACGTATCTATCTAGTGTTTGGTAGGTTTAGGTAGTTATGTGGCACCACATACCTATGCACACATCATGGGCTATGGGCAGGTTGTTTGTGGGCACGAAGCTGACGGATGGTAGCATGGTAGACGTCTCACATGGGGTTCTGATCTGATGGACAGTACATCAACATGATTCCACTATCACGCTCGTCAAACGGCTGTAACACGAACCGAAGAGTTTTGTAGGTGGAAGCCTATCGCTGTCGGTAAGATATGAGGCACAAAGGGATGCAACTGGTCTACAATAATGTTTACCTAGTTCACAGTTATCTTGGTAACTTCAGTTACTACCACACGTTCAATGGAAGCCGTGGAGAATATTCGTCATAGCATAAAACAGCCCTCACCGGCCTATGTCCATGTTTTAGTTTATGTTTCGACCAGCGGTTAACTTTGATGATAGCGAATCGGCAAACGACCATCGACCCAGTGTAACAACAAAAGTGATTCATCCCAGTAGACGAGACGTTTCTAGAACGATATTTTCACTCTGCAGCGTAGTGTACAGTGATGTGAAACTTCCTGGCAGACTGAATCAGTGTGCCGGACCGAGAACGAACTCGGGACCTTTGTCTTTCGCGTGCAAGTGCTCTACCAACGCAGCTACCCAAGCACGACTCAAGCCCCGTCCTCACGGCTTTACTTCTCCCAGTACCTCTTCTCCTACCTTCCAGTAAAGCTTTGATGATAGGATGTGAGTCGTGCTTGGGTAGCGCTATTGGTTTCAGACGACAAGCTCCCATTGATCCAGCATCCAATCTCGATGATCCCATTGCCACTGCAACCGTAATTTACGATGACGTTAGGTCAACATAGAGGTCGAGTGCTCCATGGTCAAGAACGTGCACTAATCGCTGAGGTGTGAAGCCTTTGCGCCTGCACAGGCATTGTTCTCTGTCGTCAGATCTGCCAACACGTCCCTGTCTGTCCTACTTTTATAGAGGGTGTCTGTGAAGTAGGTACTAATGTTGAAGTGGTATAGAACACACAAAATTTATTGAAAATGTAATGCCTTTTTTACCAACACAGTAACTTCTTCCATTTATGTATGAAAGATTGCATCATCCATATGATCACCCAAGGTAGCGCGGAAACGAACAATGCGTGCATTGAAGTTCTCCACGACGCCTTCGCTAACATCTGATGGGATGCCGTTAATAACATTTTTAATTCCATTCTTCAATTCGTGTACTGTTTTTGGTTTGTTCACGAACACTTTTGATTTCACAAATGCCCACAAAGAAAATCACAAGGCGTAAGATCCCATGATCTGGCAGGCCATTCCGAAATGAGAAAATTTCTTGAAGAAACGCTCCATTCAGGAGTGCAATCGTTTCACGAGATGTGACATGTCGCAGCATCTTCTTGAAACCAAACTCGTCGTTTTCGTCAATAAGAGGGGAAAACCAATGAGAAAGTATATTTCAGTAACGGCCGCCGTTCACAGTAACGGCAGCCGCCTCATTATTTTGAAAGAAGTACGCAGTACTACGTTGTGGGTGCACCTCATCTTCCACCTCACTCGCGAATTTCCGTTACCCAAAATTCTGCAGTACTGCTTATTGAAGAACCCAGAGAGGTGGAAGTGCGTTTCATCTGAGAAGATTATTCTTTTTATTAAGTTGTCGTTCTCCGTGTGTCGAGTCAAGACCCACTGCGCAAATCTATGCCTCTTTCCATGATCAGCAGGCTTCAACTCTTGTGTAAGATGAATCTCGTATACACGCATTTTCAGATGATTTGAGAGGTTTTCATACAGTGAACTTCGTGATAAATTCAGTAGTTCAGCTCGTCGGCGCACCGATTTAGTGGTGCTTACGGTCGTATTGTCACGCACGACAGCAAAGTTTTCTTGTGTTCGAACGGAAGGTGGTCTTCCTGTTTTCTTAACGTTTGAAATTGAACCTGTGGTTTCAAACTAACAAATGGACTTCAAAATTGATGACTCTGTGGGAGTAGCTTTACGTCCGAGAGTCACACGCAGTTCACAAATTGTTGCCGTTTGACTTTCAGGGTTTCTGTAAGAAATTTTTATTACTTGGATATGTTTTTCAGTTGTCAACTGCTCCATTACGAAAATAAACTTCAAACAACAATGCTTACCACATAATCACTACTGATGGGAGGCATCGCAGAGAAACACGAAAAACTTCAGCTGCAAACCATCATATGATAAAATGGCGCTCAATTCAAATTCGTCCTTACTTCCCGGACACCCATTAGAAATGATAAACCTCTGACCTCCACTTTATGTGATGAGACATAGGCGTCAAGCACGTTGTCACCTACCTGCTTGTGGTCTGACAGTCCACGAAGACCCTCAAACACTTTACACAGATGTTCATGGCAGCAGCACTCAGGCAGGAGACTACCTCGCCGTTTCCCTGATTCTCGTTCCCAGAAGCTGCACCGTAAGGATCTGCCCTTTGGCAGGGTCGGTTCTATCAGTGGACCTCCCCGTTCGCGGCCCATATCGTCGCTAGAATGGTAGCACATTCGTCCCTGCTCCACGTGCACACTGTTTGTCCTTAAGGTGCGATTCCAATTCGGTGTCTGTACAATGGCACTCCATTAATGTTACTCAATGCAACCCTTTCCAGCGGTTCTCCTGTAGTTGCGCGACGCCGGAGACATCAAAGCGGCGTGCCTCGGAGTGGGTTGCATTCAGTTACTACGTTAAAGGAGGGCCACTGGACAGCCACACGACTACTGCCGCGCCTCCTGTGTCGCCGCAGCAGTCGTACTGGAATCGCATCTCTGTAGCGTGACGTAGCCGCAACTCCGTCAGCAGCTACTCAGTCTCGCTGTGGGCACTGGCCATAGTGGTGTAGCTCGTCAGTGTGTTTTCACGTTTTTTATTACGTTTTAAAAATTCAAATTAAGTTTCAAAGTAACCTCAGTGTGTGAAATGGTTTCTAGATACATTAGAGCATACACTCCTTTCTTACAGACTGTTGAAAATAGCAACGGCGACATTAAAGACTTATTTTCTACAGAATTTTGAGTACACTGGATGGTTATAATTAAACTGCTGCTTCTCACGGACGTCCAGTGTGAGTCATAATCATCGTTTGGCATCGAAACTTGGTAAATATGCTAATGCCTTCATGCCGAATCGATTTACACTGGTAAAAACGTTAGTTCCAATTCCGACCGCCAGGTGCAAATCTGTGGCTGTACCGTGTTAATTTGACGATATGGCATCCACGCTATTTGATAAGCGGTTACGCTTTTGAACGATATGGTTGGCTAGAAGAGAGACCTAGCTATCTCAGTCAAACTGTTTTATGTGGACGGCAGCAGTCACTATGCCGCATTAGAGTGTATTGAGCACTGAAAGGACTGACAAGAGGTCCCATCTCATTAAACCGTTTAAAGAAATTGATAATGAAATTCGGAAACACGGATGAGCTTGGTGTGGCACCTGGTAGAGGAAGGCGTTCTATTGCGGTGGTAAATATTGACGAGGTTGCTGCTGTTGTAACTGACCACGTAGCAAGTGCACTGTTTAGGGCTAACACACGTACGAGAATTGTCCATCCAATGGTCAGTTGTATGGATAGTTTTCTGTCTAGTTTACACTCGTACCCGTACGTGGTTAGCACACTGGACTCTCATTCGGGAGGGCGACGATTCAAACTCGCTTTCGACCATTGACATATAGGTTTCCCGTGATTTCCCTGAAGGCAAATACCTACATACTTGCTTTATACAAAGGGCGTGGCCGATATCCTTCCCCATTCTTCCGTAGTCCGAGCTTGGTCTCCGTCTCTAATCAGGTCGTTGTCGACGACACTTTAAACACAAATCTGCTCCTCCTAATACCCGCGTAAGGCCCACACGGTGTTAACTGAAACTTCATAATCCGCAGCAACGTCCTGAATTTGCTCTTCGTTTCTGGAGGGATCAAAAAAGGTGAAGGCATATGGTCGCGCAATAATCTTTGGAGTGACACATTTTACAGTACAAGGTGCATTGATTATACAGAACTGCCAAATTTAGGGTACTGTTAAATCGATTGAAAGATCGTTGCATTCGCCGTATGTGACTGTTTGATTTGTATTCACAAGTAAGGTTAGTGCCGCGAGGAATAGCCGCGTGGTTTAGCGCGTCATGTCACGGACTGCGTGGCCCCTCCTCCCGCTGGAGGTTCGAGTCCACTCTCGGGCATGGTTGTGTGTGTTGTTCTTAGCAGAAGTTAGTTTAAGTAGTGTGTAGGTCTAGGGACCGATGACCTAAGCATAGGAATACACACACATCTGAACATTTGAGTACGTGTAGTCTCGATCCGTCCTTCTTTGAAGGACCTTTGAAGGGCCTGTCAGGTGCAGCGTGGCGTCTGCACGTTATCGAGACCTCTTCATAAGCCATATGATCCCTGCTTTGCTAGAGCGCAGCTGTGTGGAAACCATTGTTTTATGTAAGATGGAGCAACCCCTTGTGTCGCAATCGCAATGAAATATATGCGTAATGCAACCCCACGAATGTATATCCAGAGGGTTTCAAGTTGCATGTCCTTCAAGATGACTTGACTTTTGACTCTGGGAATATCTGACAGAACGAATTTACCAGTCTCTGCCTCAGGTGAACGCTAGTATGCGGAACACGTTTCTCAGTTCTCAAGGAAACTATTGCCAGAAACTGCTGATCAAGTAGTTGTACGACTACAGCAGCTCGTCGATGCCTCCCGTGCTCTAACTGAACAAACTGTGTAAACGGCTGTTCATAAAAATATCAATATCATTATCATTGTAGGATGATATTATAACTAATTCAGACCAAATGAAACACATATGTGTGACAGTGAAGGTTGCCCAAACAGTCCCATCAGCAGACAGCGTAGCGCAGTCTGGCGATAAAGCTGGCGTGGTTTTTTTTTTCGCATTTAAATAATCATAAGGATCCCGATAGGCATGCTTCGACAGACGGCTCCAAGTATCTTACGCCTTTTGTTATGATTCCACAATTTTTGTTCCAGGGTCTGGAGAAGGAATAACTCCCCGCTTCATCACGTTCACACGTGTTCAGTTCGTATCGGTTTTCGTGACCTTGCTTGCCAGGGCAATTGTTATACGCTACGAAGAACATGTTGCGTCGTAGCAGCCGTATCAGGACGTCTATTGTTCCGCTGAAAATACAGTAGCATTGAATATGGAGAAAACAGCTACTGTCGTTTTGTGGGCACTCATTATTTTACACTGCAGAATCACAAAGTTATTACTGGTGGGACCCCCTACCATGAGGCTTGGGATGGAACTTGAGTATCGTGGGTGAGTAGGCAACGCAGCAGGTCGGCGCTGTACACGTCTACGCCCATCACACGCACATAGGCAGAGCCTACTCTCATCACCGAAGCCAATAGAGCGGCATTCTACTTTTCAGCGCACACTTTTACAATATCAGGGTGTCCATGCTTGGTTGTGTGGTGGTGTCTGTGACAGCCCGGCCAGAGGCACACGTGACGTTAATCCTGTTGCGCGCAGACGGTCCCAAAAGGACCTCGATGACAAAGTAGGTGCATCATCAGTCCGCATTCATTCTTTAGATGATGTTCGGTTGGACAACGTTGCACGCACAGTGCGTAGATCATGACGTGAATCTTTTTCAAGCGGACGTCCAGAAACTGGTCTGCTGGTATAAACATGTTCCACAGACCATTGCTGAAAGCAGCACCACCGACACATTGTGCCCGACGTGTGTGACAATCCGTAAATGCGCACATCCAGCGTCCCGCAGGCCCACAATGTGACCCGTTTCAAATGGCTGAAGGCGTTCAACAGCAGTACGTACTAGTCTGTGGAACATAGTTGTACCTTAGAATAAATATAGCAAACACTGTTCACCATCTCAGCACAGTTAATGCTTGCAGAGTCAGAAAAGAGGGTGCAATGTTTTCCTGAGCACCATCAGACTGCTTAAGATAGTGAGGAGTAAATGAATAACACTAATAACTCTTATTATGCACTATTGTATTCTGGTGCCACTAAACACAGTCCAAATGGTGATGAACATTTTTTCGTCAGTGTATATTCATTTAATACAATACCCATTTAAGTTAGAATATCTAGAAAAAATAATTCATGCGGAGGTAGTTTTCGCTAATGGTGTTCGGTGTGGAATACATGTTATTAGATCACAATCAAAGCATGCCATTTGTGCATACAACAACAAACGAAGACAATTAGAATATGATATATAGATGTAGAAATTCAGGAACTGAAATATTAAAACTGGAATCAAATGTATGGAAGAGTTACAAATAACCATAAACATCAGTACGTCTTTGCACAGAGTAACTGACGGAGGAAACAATAACTGTCCGCTCAAAAAGCAAAATTATGTCAAAGCGTCTTTTTTGAATGACACTACAAACGCGAGACTAGAAATAACTGTCGACATTGGGACAAAGTTTGGTGCAAACTGAGGAGTGCTGCATGCTCATTTATGGAACAGGTGATGCTGGAATTTGGGTACTATTTACATCTGGTAACAATATGTCTCAAGAGACAGCTAACACGGTATCATGGAAAACTCAGAATGGGTAAAAATAATAAAAAAAGGACTTTTGATCAATGGAACACGTAGAATAAACGGGAAAGTTCTAGATTTGCAGCATACTGCGTTATTGGACACCTATGGAATGAAAACAGGCAGGTCGGTACTAGCAAACTCCGAGGGAAATAGACGTACCGCGGTACACCTGAGAGCACCCACGTATCCATATCGTACAGACAGTCACTCAGGATTTGACCAGGGAAAAGGAAAATGTTGGTGATTTGAAAGAAGACGAAACAAAGCATCCGACTATGTTATTTTTCAAAAGTATCAGGGCAACTCAAATACGTCAGCGAAAGCAATGTACTTGCGAAATAAGCTGTGCCCGAGATCATAATCTGTGAAAGGGGCTAAAGACGTACTCCTTTCAAGCAGAGAGGGCAATAGTTTTGTACTGCAAGACAAAGTTAATGCTCTAAAATGTCACTATAACGTTTCGACGCCTTTGGAAAGAGGTTTAAACTGGATAGATGGATGCATAACAAGTCTCGTTTCTTACCTATACGAATAGGTACTGAATTTAAATATGAATACTGCCAGATCGTCGCCGCAACTGTTGATACTTGAGGCAGCTCTTGGTTTAGGTGTCTTTTCTACGTTAAAAAGTTGGTACTTAGTGTTTACAATCACTTATTGCTAAAATACACACTAAAACAAAAAGAAAAAAGACACTGTCAAGCAGTTCTCAGAATGAACGGAAACCGGTAGATGTGTTGTACATGACCAGACCAACATATTATAACAACTTTAGAAAAAGTGGATGATCTATTCAATAGAAAGAACGTCATAAATTCATAAAGTTAGTAACGCGTTGCTACATCTCTGGCCCTAATCCAACCGGTTATTCAGCTTGGCATTGATTAACAGAGTTGTTGGATGCTCTTTGAAGGATATCATGTTAAATCCCGTCCAATAGGTGCGTTAGTTCTTCAAAATTCCGAGTCGGTGGGAAGGTCCTGACCATAATCTACATGTACATCTACAGCCATACTCCGCAAGCCACCTGACGGTGTGTGCTCCAAACGTTCTCTATCTGGGGAGGCTCGGCGAATTTACGGCCAAGGTAAGATTTTGCAAGCACGAAGGCAGTAACAGAAACTCCGCTGTGTGCAGGTGGTCATTACCTTGCTGAAATGTTAGCCCAGGACGGCTTGCTATGACGGCAATAAAATTGGGCGTAGGATATCGTTGACGAACAGCTGTGCTGTATGGATACTGTGGATGACAACCAAAAGGTTTCTGCTATGAAAAGGAATGGAATCCCCAACCATCACTCTTCGTAGTCGGGTAGTATTACGTATTACAGTGTGTTTGGTATCCCACTTCTGCCCGGGGCGCCCACAGACATATTCGACCTGGAATAAAATTAGCTTCAGTGATGAGTCCCGCTTCGAACTGAGACCCGTTGAGAAGCGAAGACGTGTTCGCAGACGCCACAGACAGTGGAGGGATGCTGACGTGACTATCGCCCGCCATACAACCCGACAACCATGAGTGATGAATTGGGGTGCTATTCATTTTCATAGCAGTACCGTTTTGGTTGTCAGCTTGGTTTCCTTACAGCACAGCTACAGGTCGACGATTATTAAGCCCCGTTTTATTGGCTTGATGCCAAGTCATCCTGGGCATTTCTGCTAAATAATGTCGAAGTAAAGACCATATAAAAAGTAGACTGGCAATGGCAAGGAAAGCGTTTCTGAAGAAGAGAAATTTGTTAACAGCGAGTATAGATTTAAGTGTCAGGAAGTCGTTTCTGAAAGCATTTGTATGGAGTGTAGCCATGTATGGAAATGAAACATGGACGATAAATGGTTTGCACAAGAAGAGAATAGAAGCTTTTGAAATATGGTGCTACAGAAGAATGCTGAAGGTTACATGGGTAGCTCACATAACTAATGATTTAAGTGTCAGGAAGTCGTTTCTGAAAGCATTTGTATGGAGTGTAGCCATGTATGGAAATGAAACATGGACGATAAATGGTTTGCACAAGAAGAGAATAGAAGCTTTTGAAATATGGTGCTACAGAAGAATGCTGAAGGTTACATGGGTAGCTCACATAACTAATGAGGAGGTATTGAATAGGATTGGGGAGAAGAGAAGTTTGTGGCACAACTTGACTAGAACCAGGGATCGGTTGGTAGGACATGTTCTGAGGCATCATCAAGGGATCACCAGTTTAGTATTTGAGGGAAGTGTGGAGGGTAAAAATCGTAGAGGCAGAAAAAAATGGTTCCAATGGCTCTGAGCAATATGGGACTTAACATCTAAGGTCATCAGTCCCCTAGAACTTAGATCTACTTAAACCTAACTAACCTAAGGACATCACACACATCCATGCCCGAGACAGGATTCGAACCTGTGACCGTACCGGTCACGCGGCTCCATACTGTAGCGCCTAGGACCACTCGGCCACTCCGGCCGGCGTATAGGGAGACCAAGAGACGAATACACGAAGCAGATTCAGAAGGATGTAGGTAGCAGTAGTTACTGGGAGATGAAGAAGCTCGCACAGGATAGAGTAGCACGGAGAGGTGCATCAAACCAGTCTTAGGACTGCAGACCACAACAACAACAACAATGTCCGCCCGCTGACGGCGAGTGTTTCTACTGCTTGCCTTCGTGCATGCAAAACCCTGCCTCGGCCATCAGGTTCGCCGGATCTCTTCCCGACGGACAACATCTGGAGTATTATGAGCAGGGCCCTCCAACCAGATCGGGAGTTTGACAATCTATCCCATCATTTGGACATAATTTGATACGATATCTCTCAGGAGGACATACAACAACTTCCTCAGAGAATGCCAAGCCGAGTAACTGCTTGCGTATGGAACAGAGGTGGGCAAACCCATTATTGACTTCGTAGTTTGTAAAGCTCTTCCTCCTATTTAAATCCTCCAGTTTTTCTTAAATTGTTATCATTTGTTTGCCCGTACATGTACATCACATCTACCGATTTCCGTCTCTTTTTTGGAGAATAATATCGTGGTGCATCCTTTTTTGTCTTAGAGTGTATTTAGTGGGGTTGTACATTGATTGTTAGGTCTGTAGACTTCTTAGGCTATAAGAAGAACGTTTTGTGGCGCACTTGTTCGTCACGTACACGGAGAAGCTGTTGCCAGGTGAGCAAGCGTAGCGCTCCGCAGCATCGGCATCCGCATTAAGTTAACCGCGACAGGGGTCTGCAGCAGCCGCTAAGACACCAAACTGCACCTGGAGCCACCGGCCGCTGCCGCGCCCACCTCCTAAAGACATCAGCGTCTTATAGAGGAAAAGTAGAGGCGACAAGCCACAGCACCTCGGTTGTACCAAATGCAGACGACAGACAGTGTCATGTCACGCAACTGCTTCGGCAGCCCCCTCAGCGAGCGACGTAGCACGTTATGCTCACCTAAGACCGGATATAGCTGAGGAATCAGGTGTGGCATTCTACCATGTCATTGTCAGTTTCCCGAGTAACGCTCCTGCCGCTGTAATGAATGTGCCTTATTTCAGTCAATGGTGGTTGTTCAGATACGGAGACTCGAGAGGAGCTTGGAAGATACCGTCTGCATATCCCAAAATCACATTTTGAAGCGCTGAAAGGCACTGTTGAGCTACTAGAGCAAGACAGTAGCAAGTTGACCCACAAAGCCGCTGTCACACATTCACGAGTACAAAAGCTAAATGCAACAGCTAAGATACAGAACTCTGTTGACGAAAAAATCTATGGACCCTTTGTTAGATTCACTGGGAAAAAGATTATGATCAGATCGATCTAGATAGATAACGATAGAATAAACATAAAATGATGATGACCGCAAATGGTTTCAAGAGAAGGCTTGTCAAATGCGCAGCATTAGTGTGAAGCACCGAAGTAGAAGGGGCATATGATAATTATATATGAGCTTAGTTGTCTGAGCACATGCAAAAGGAGGTATATGAAGAAGAAGGACGACTGAGACTCTGAACCCAACCCCGAGGAAAATTCTTGTGAGTCACGTGATGGAAGTAACTCTTTGTGTTCATAAGCTTCGGTCGCTAAACGGCCAAGTCGATTTGCTCTTTCTAGAACCAAACGTTTAAGTGAACACGCCAAAACGTTATATCGTACATAAAAGATTTCTAACTGTAAAGAGCGAGTATGTTCCCACTGTGGAACATAGGACCACAGTAAAAGTGAATGCAAAAAGTCAACGAGCAGTTTGCGTGCACTGCGTGATGCAACAGGGACAGAAAATGTTAGCTTGGAATGACTCTGCAAATTATGCATTGACATTAGGATCGGAAACAGCTGTAACAGACTGTGAACAAATCTAAAGCATAAGCGCAAGTATTGTGATCAACTTCATAGCAAATCTGTGAAATTAAAGTAAGAGAAGACATGTTGCACAGGAAACGGAAACATAAGTCCCCGTCGACAGTAGCCTCAGACACTTGGTGCTTATATTACAAGGGAGAGGAGTGTCACATCAGTGTCCAGCACCGATCAGCACAGGTTCCATTGGCAACTAGCATGGGTTTTAGAATACTGTTGCGTGGTGTAGCATCTTTGTGAGATAGGACTGTCGGAGTACATCGAAAAAGGTCAAAGAAGGGCAGCACGTTTTGTATTATCATGAAATATGGGAGAGAGTGTCACAGAAATGATACAGGATTTTGGGTGGACATCATTAAAAGAAAGGCATTTTAGTTGCGATGGAATCTTCTCAAGAAACTCCAATCACCATCTTTCTCTTCCGAATGCGAAAATATTTTGTTGACACCGACCTACATAGGGGGAAACGATCATTATGATAAAATAAGGGAAATCAGGTGTTCGTTCTTTCCGCGCGCAATACGAGATTGGAATAATAGACAATTGTGAAGGTGGTTCGATGAACCCTCTGCCAGGCACTTAAATGTGATTTGCAGAATATCCATATGCATTTAGATGTGGATGTAGATGAACGCTATGGATGACATGATAGTATAAAACAGATTAGAGCCAGCAGTTACAAAGGATCTTAGAAGATAGTCATTTAAATCGGTAATGTGAAAAAAAATGTGTGTGAAACCTTATGGGACTTAACTGCTAAGGTCATCAGTCCCAAAGCTTACACACTACTTTACCTAAATTATCCTAAGGACAAACACACACACCCATGCCCGAGGGAGGACTCGAACCTTCGCCGGGACAATCGGTAATGATATAGGTAAAATAATGTGTTGTATGAACAAACGACTATTATGTGCAAGTGATTGTGAACATTGAAGAAGCTTAAACACAGACGGTGTGACTCATAACGATCTGTCAACAAGACCAGAAGGCAGTTACTCATCACGAGAAGAATCATAGTTGGTGAAGTTCGTGAACGTCGAGGAGAGACCACGTGCGGAACACAGGCATCCACTCGTCAGACTGCGGGGGCTGATGACAAGAGAAATGTTCCTGTGCCGCAACACCTGAAACGGATGGCGTCCCGATACGTTAGGTGTCCAAACCGATGCCGCAACTGGAGTGAATTCCTGCTAAAGGATATCATAATGATGGAGGTGATGATGATGTTGACCATGCACCTGTAGTAACAACAGACATGTATGCACCTTGGACATCATCTACAGAGTCCCCCCTCCCCTCCACTATATTCGCGTAACGGGAGACTAATCATCATGTTAATAGAGGTGGGTGTAGGAATCGTAAGACTGTGAAGTGTTTAGTGTTATATACAGGCTGGTCCATTGATAGTGACCGGGCCAAATTTCTCACGGTATGAGCATCAAACGAAGAAACTTCAAAGAATGAAACTCGTCCTGCTTGAAGGGGGAAACCAGATGGCTCTATGGTTGACCCGCTAAATGGCGCTACTATTGGTCAAACGGATATCAACTGCGTTATTTTAAAAATAGGAACCCATAATTTTATTACATGTTCGTGTAGTTCGTAACGAGATATGAATGTTTAAGTTGGACCACTTTTTTCGATTTGTGATCGATGAGGCTGTAATAGTCTTTTTTTTTTTTGGGTCATCAGTCTACTGACTGGTTCGATGCGGCCCGCCACGAATTCCTCCCCTGTGCTAACCTCTTCATCTCGGAGTAGCACTTGCAACCTACGTCCTCAATTATTTGCTTGACGTATTGCAATCTCTGTCTTCCTCTACAGTTTTTGCCCTCTACAGCTCCCTCTAGTAGCATGGAAGTCATTCCCTCATGTCTTACAAGATGTCCTATCATCCTGTCCCTTCTCCTTATCAGTGTTTTCCACATATTCCTTTCCTCTCCGGTTCTGCTTACTACCTCCTCATTCCTTACCTTATCAGTCCACCTAATTTTCAGCATTCTTCTATAGCACCACATCTCAAATGCTTCGATTCTGTTCCGGTTTTCCCACAGTCCATGTTTCACTAGCATACAATGCTGTACTCCAGACGTACATCCTCAGAAATTTCTTCCTCAAATTAAGGCCGGTATTTGATATTAGTAGACTTCTCTTGGCCAGAAATGCCTTTTTTGCCATAGCGAGTCTGTTTCTGATGTCCTCCTTGCTCCGTCCGTCATTTGTTATTTTACTGCCTAGGTAGCAGAATTCCCTAACTTCATTGATTTCGTGACCATCAATCCTGATGTTAAGTTTCTCGCTGTTCTCATTTCGACTACGTCTCATTACCTTCGTCTTTCTCCGATTTACTCTCAAACCATACTGTGTACTCATCAGTCTGTTCATTCCGTTCAGCAGATCATTTAATTCTTCTTCACTTTCACTCAGGATAGCAATGTCATCAGCGAATCGTGTTATTGATGTCCTTTCACCTTGTATTCTAATTCCACTCCTGAATGTTTCTTTTATATTCATCATTGCTTCCTCGATGTACAGATTGAAGAGTAGGGGCGAAAGGCTTACTGCCTTCTTAATACGAGAACTTCGTTCTTGATTGTCCATTCTTATTATGCTCTCTTGGTTGTTGTACATATTGTGTATGACCCGTCTCCCCCTATAGGCTTACCCCTACTTTTTTCATAATCTTGAACAGCTTGCATCATTTTATATCGTCGAACGCTTTTTCCAGGTGTCCTATGAACGTGTCTTGATTCTTCTTTAGCCTTGCTTCCATTATTAGTCGTAACGTCAGAATTGCCTCTCTCGTACCTTTACTTTTCCTAAAGCCAAACTGATCGTCACCTAGCGCATTCTCAATTTTCTTTTCCATTCGTCTGTGTATTATTCTTGTAAGCTGCTTCGATGCATGAGCTGTTAAGCTGATTGTGCGATAATTCTTACACTTGTCGGCTCTTGCCGTCTTCCGAATTGTGTGGATGATGCTTTTCCGGAGTCAGATGGTATGTCACCAGACTCATGTATTCTACACACCAACGTGAGTAGTCGTTTTGTTGCCACTTCCCCTAATGATTTTAGAAATTATGATGGAATGTTATGTATCCCTTCTGCCTTATTTGACCGTAAGTCCTCCAAAGCTCTTTTAAATTCCGATTCTAATACTGGATCCCCTATCTCTTCTAAATCGACTCCTGTTTCTTCTTCTATCACATCAGACAAATCTTCACCCTCATAGAGGCTTTCAATGTATTCATTCCACCTATCTGCTCTCTCCTCTGCATTTAACAGTGGAATTCCCGTTGCACTCTTATTGTTACCACCGTTGCTTTTAATATCGCCAAAGGTTGTTTTGACTTTCCTGTATGCTGAGTCTGTCCTTCCGACAATCATATATTTTTCGATGTCTTCACATTTTTCCTGCAGCCATTTCGCCTTAGATTCCCTGCACTTCCTGTTTATTTCATTACTCAGCGACTTGTATTTCTGTATTCCTGCTTTTCCCGGAACATGTTTGTACTTCCTCCTTTCATCAATCAACTGATGTATTTCTTCTGTTACCCATGGTTTCTTCGCAGCTACCTTCTTTGTACCTATGTATTCCTTCCCAACTTCTGTGATGGCCCTTTTTAGAGATGTCCATTCCTCTTCAACTGTGCTGCCTACTGCGCTATTCCTTATTGCTGTATCTATAGCGTTAGAGAACTTCAAACGTATCTCGTCATTCCTTAGAACTTCCGTATCCCACTACCTAGCGAATTGATACTTCCTGACTAATGTCTTGAACTTCAGCCTACTCTTCATCACTACTATATTGTGATCTGAGTCTATATCTGCTCCTGGGTACGCTTTACAATCCAGTACCTGATTTCGGAATCTCTGTCTGACCATGATGTAATCTAATTGAAATCTTCCCGTATCTCCCGGCCTTTTCCAAGTGTACCTCCTGCTCTTGCGATTCTTGAACAGAGTATTCGCTATTACTAGCTGAAACTTCTTACAGAAAATTAGTCTTTCTCCTCTTTCATTCCTTGTCCCAAGCCCATATTCTACTGTAACGTTTTCTTCTACACCTTCCCCTACAACTGCATTCCAGTCGCCCATGACTGTTAGATTTTCGTCCCCCTTTACATACTGCGTTACCCTTTCATTATCCTCATACACTTTCTCTATCTGTTCATCTTCAGCTTGCAACGTCGGCATGTATACCTGAACTATAGTTATCGGTGTTGGTCTGCTGTCGATTCTGATTAGAACAACCCGGTCACTGAACTGTTCATAGTAACACAGCCTCTGCCGTGCCTTCCTATTCATAACGAATCCTACACCTGTTATACCATTTTCTGCTGTTGTTGATATAACCCGATACTCATCTGACTAGAAATCCTTGTCTTCCTTCGACTTCACTTCACTGACCGCTACTGTATCTAGATTCAGCCTTTGCATTTCCCTTTTCAGATTTTCTAGTTTCCCTACCACGTTCAAGCTTCTGACATTCCACGCCCCGACTTGTAGAACATTATCCTTTCGTTGAATATTCAATCTTTTTCTCATGGTAACCTCCCCCTTGGCAGTCCCCTCCCGGAGATCCGAATGGGGGACTATTCCGGAATCTTTTGCCAATGGAGAGATCATCATGACACTTCTTCAACTACAGGCCACATGTCCTGTGGATACACGATTCGTGTCTTTGATGCAGTGGTTTCCATTGCCTTCTGCATCCTCATGTCGTTGATCATTGCTGATTCTTCCGCCTTTAGGGACAATTTCCCACCCCTAGGACAAGAGAGTGACCTGAACCTCTATCCGCTCCTCCGCCCTCTTTGACAAGGCCATTGGCAGAATGAGGCTGACTTCTTATGCCGGAACTCTTCGGCCACCAATGCTGATTATTTAACAAAATTTAGGCAGTGGCAGTGATCGAACCCGGGACCGAAGACGTTTTTGATTATGAATCAAATACACTACCCCTAGACCACGGGTACACGTAATAGTCACAAACGTATAACTGCGTGGTATCACGTAACATTCCGCCGGTGCGGACGGTATTTGTTCGTGATACACTGCCCGTGTTAAAATGGACCGTTTACCAATTGCGGAAAAGGTCGATATCGTGTTGTGATCAAAATACTCAACGAGAGTGTGCTATTTCTGCTGCTCGGTAACCTTGGCGACGTCATCCAAGTGTCCTGACCGTTCGCCCGTTAGGAAAATGATGATGCTCAAGTTTGTTATACTCATCCTCCCCTCCCCCCCTCCAATTGTACACTTCTGCTCTCTTACACCCCCCCCCCCCCACCAAAAAAAAATGAGACTCATATTATCATGGCTGTTCTTTACAAATTATCAATAAAATAATTCTTTTCAGTTAATACAAGAGATCATAGATGATATTTGGGATTCATACGTGTGGTTATCTGTAGATCAAACGACTGACTCATGTGGGAGATATATTGCCAACGTTGTCGTCGGAAAAATGGTGTAATCCGAACCCGGAACACCTTATCTCATTGTGTCCAGAGTACTGGAAAACAACAAACCATTCTACTATTGTTAGGGTTGTTAGTGATGCATTACGCGTTTTGTGGCCCGTTAAAGAAAACGAGGAAAAACTCCCGGTGACAGTTACAGATGCAGCAACGTATATGTTTCAGGCTGCTAAAGCTTTGCAGCTATTTTATCCCAAGGCAGTTCACATAACTTGTTTAGCACATGCTCTTCACCGACTGACTGAAGAAATTCGAGCGTATTTTCCAAAATTAAACCCCTTAATTTCCTCTGTAAAAAATGTTTTTGTGAAGCCGCCATCAAGAGTAAAATTATTTACTGAAATGATGCCAGGTATTCGTTTACCCCCACAGCCGATAATCACGAGGTGGAGAACATCAGTAGAAGCAGCTCTGTATTACAGTAGCATTTAGAAGACGTGAAAAGGGTGCTGGACGTGATGGACAGAAACGATGTAGCAAGTATCCCAGCTGCAATTAGTGCTTCCAATGAGGGTAGTCTCCAGAGTAAATTTGTGTTTATTAGGACCAATTTCAGTAAACTCCCAGACACAATCACACGTTTGGAAGATAAAGCAATGCCTCTATTTTCTGCCTTTGAGGTCTACGAAACAGCTGTCGACGGAGACATACCAGGAGAAATAGGAAAGTTTCTTCGCAGCAGAATTGAGAAAACTGAAGCAAGGAATCCAGGTTTAATGTTTCTTCGGGATGTGAATAAGGTGTTACAAGGAGAATCTGAAAAACAGCTAAATTGTTATTCTGTAAGTAACGTAGCCTCTTTCCGGTGCTGTCCTATGGCTTCGTGTGATGTAGAGAGATCTTTCTCTTCGTATAAAAACATTTTAAGTGACAGAAGGAAACTATTTCTTCCAGAAAACTGTGAAAAATATTTAATGGCTTATTGTAATAAAAGCAACTGATGCTAAAATAGACTAAGAGAGACAAACAGACAGTAATAAACATTAACTTAGTTAATTAATGTTTTAAGAATAATTGTATAATCAGATTACTTTAGCAGTATTAAAAGATGTGAGAAAGTTGAAATAATGAATTTTATTTATTATACATATTTTAAAGTTATTAGAGGATATTTATCAGATATTTAATTCATAGATGCATGCATATATTCATACTTTTCAGTGCATATAAATCCGAGCACTACTAATGACTACTGACATGGAGTACCTGGGGTTAGGTGGCAGCGCAATGCCCCTTTTATGAAATAGGTATGTTTTTGACTGTGTTCGAATACTTTCGATCACATAGTGTATGTCTCAACTGTCTTCTCTCTTTCCTTTTGCATTCTCGGTAAGAGTGAGTGGAGCTCGTAGTTTTTCGTTGTTTGTTAAATACCTTTTTTCTATTGCTTCAAAGTAACTAATTCGCTAATCACTGCATGTACACAGAGAGGTTAGAATGCTGCATTTCCTCTGTGCTCCTTTTACACGGCTAGTGCTACTTTCTCGGTCTTCCATAACCGACGTCATCTGTTTCCCTAGTTGGCTATGAAATCACAATCTTCTTTACTACACTGCAATCAAGTGGCAGTTGGCAACAGAGCAGCAGATAGCAATATCTTCGAAACTATTATTTTGGAGATATGCAATAGCAGTAGCAGAAATGACAATGTTTTATTTGAAAAAAAATTGTACTAGATCCTTTATTTACGATTCATGTAACTGTAACGCGTATCTAAAAAAAAAAAAAAAAAAACGAATAAGTTAATTATATCATCCACCGTTAAGTTTCAGCATGTAACATGAAAGAATGAGTTGAAAATTCGATATTCTCGAAGCAGTGAATGTATTGCCTAAATTGCTTACACTTATTGCATACGTCAAGTTACGTTCGGAAATGACCACGATGAGAACCACAACAGGTCAAATTATAACGGGCAATCAAAAAGATCCCGTTTGAACGCCGTGCAATCCAGGATCGGTATGCCAATCAGGCAAACCTGCCGTGAAGAATGAGGCAATAATCCCCCCAAACGCTCAACGTTGAAGATACCCGTTTGGTAAAGCATCGTGCCGTGCTGCGTGAAGAAATCCGTAGCTGCCTGCCACACGTACTTGGCCGCCAGAAATCGTACATCCTTCAAGGGCTTTTCCAGAAGATAGCAGACGTTATAATCCTATGGGAAGAGATCAGGCCTGTAGGGTGGGTGCTCGAGTGTTTCCCACTTGATTTGGCCTAAGTTCTTCATTACGACGTTTGCGATATGGTGACGTGCACCAGCATGAACTTGACGCATGACTCCGCAACGGTGGTTTTCGATAGACATGCTGCACCACACACATTCTTCATTGTCCGATGGATGTCTGCCGGTGTCTATCCTTCTGCAGCCAAGAAAATAGTAACACCACTTTGGTCCTGTTTGGACGCATTTAGTTATAACTTCACCATAGTTCATGTAGCCGCATTTGCCCTTACACCAGCATCGGATTTTTGCAAAGTTCATATTCGTTGCAGCACCACCCCAAAGAATAACTTTTGATCGCCCCTTATACTTTCCGTTTTCCGTCAACGGCAAATATTTTGAACAATACAGCAACTTACCGCAACACTGACTGTTATTGTAATGTTTTTCACTTTCAGTGTGATTAGTAGTCTCGGTCTTTGAAACATTACTTTACAATAATTATTTAGCATCATGAGTTCAATCTAGCAGGAGAATATCGGCACTCTGTCAGAGAAGTAGTATATCTACTGTTTTGTTGAATGTGGTACAGAACTTATTAAGTCACGAATAGGAAACATTTTTACTGAATTACCGCAAAAAACTAAATCTCCCCTCAAAAACTCAAGTTTTTTTATTTCAATTAAAGTAGCACTGAATCCCGTAATTTAGGAATCCAGATCTCAATAAATGCCTCATACTTGTGGAAAATTGAAGTAGGTGGCATGCAGTTTACAAATGCTTAAGCACTAAGTCAATTGCCATGCCGCAGTGGTAACACCGAAGTTAAGCTGTGTCAGGCTTAGCTATAATTTGCATGGGTCACTGTCCAGGTCTGCTGAGTGCTGTTGGCAAGTGGGCTGCACTCAGCCCTTGTGAATCCAGTTGAGGAGCTACTTGGTTGAGAACTATCGGCATCATTCACGAGACCTGACAAGTGACGGAAGACCCTTGTGTTGACTACATGCGCCTCCTTAGCCACATCCAGTGATGCCTAAGGACTTAGGGGACACAGCTGCCAGTGGATACCGTAGAGACTTGAACGTGACAAGTGACGGAAGACCCTTGTGTTGACCACATGCGCCTCCTTAGCCGCATCCAGTGATGCCTAAGGACTTAGGGGACACGGCTGCCAGTGGATACCGTGGAGACTTGAACCTGACAAGTGACGGAAGACCCTTGTGTTGACCACATGCGCCTCCTTAGCCGCATCCAGTGATGCCTAAGGACTTAGGGGACACGGCTGCCAGTGGATACCGTGGAGACTTGAACCTGACAAGTGACGGAAGACCCTTGTGTTGACCACATGCGCCTCCTTAGCCGCATCCAGTGATGCCTAAGGACTTAGGGGACACGGCTGCCAGTGGATACCATGGAGACTTGAACCTGACAAATGACGGAAGACCCTTGTGTTGACCACATGCGCCTCCTTAGCCGCATCCAGTGATGCCTAAGGACTTAGGGGACACGGCTGCCAGTGGATACCGTGGAGACTTGAACCTGACAAGTGACGGAAGACCCTTGTGTTGACCACATGCGCCTCCTTAGCCGCATCTAGTTATGCCTAAGGACTTAGGGGACACGGCTGCCAGTGGATACCGTGGAGACTTGAACCTGACAAGTGACGTAAGACCCTTGTGTTGACCACATGCGCCTCCTTAGCCGCATCCTGTGATGCCTAAGGACTTAGGGGACATGGCTGCCAGTGGATACCATGGAGACTTGAACCTGACAAGTGACGGAAGACCCTTGTGTTGACCACATGCGCCTCCTTAGCCGCATCCAGTGATGCCTAAGGACTTAGGGGACACGGCTGCCAGTGGATACCGTGGAGACTTGAACCTGACAAGTGACGGAAGACCCTTGTGTTGACCACATGCGCCTCCTTAGCCGCATCCAGTGATGCCTAAGGACTTAGGGGACATGGCTGCCAGTGTATACCATGGAGACTTGAACCTGACAAGTGACGGAAGACCCTTGTGTTGACCACATGCGCCTCCTTAGCCACATCCAGTGATGCCTAAGGACTTAGAGGACACGGCTTTTAGTGGATACCGTTGAGACTTGAACCTGATAAGAGACGGAAGACCCTTGTGTTGACAACATGCGCCTCCTTAGCCGCATCCAGTGGTGCCTATATTAGGACTTAGGGGACATGGCTGCCAGTGTATACCATGGAGACTTGAACCTGACAAGTGACGGAAGACCCTTGTGTTGACCACATGCGCCTCCTTAGCCGCATCCAGTGATGCCTAAGGACTTAGGGGACACGGCTGCCAGTGGATACCATGGAGACTTGAACCTGACAAGTGACGTAAGACCCTTGTGTTGACCACATGCGCCTCCTTAGCCGCATCCAGTGATGCCTAAGGACTTAGGGGACATGGCTGCCAGTGTATACCATGGAGACTTGAACCTGACAAGTGACGGAAGACCCTTGTGTTGACCACATGCGCCTCCTTAGCCGCATCCAGTGATGCCTAAGGACTTAGGGGACACGGCTGCCAGTGGATACCGTGGAGACTTGAACCTGACAAGTGACGGAAGACCCTTGTGTTGACCACATGCGCCTCCTTAGCCGCATCCAGTGATGCCTAAGGACTTAGGGGACATGGCTGCCAGTGTATACCATGGAGACTTGAACCTGACAAGTGACGGAAGACCCTTGTGTTGACCACATGCGCCTCCTTAGCCACATCCAGTGATGCCTAAGGACTTAGAGGACACGGCTTTTAGTGGATACCGTTGAGACTTGAACCTGATAAGAGACGGAAGACCCTTGTGTTGACAACATGCGCCTCCTTAGCCGCATCCAGTGGTGCCTATATTAGGACTTAGGGGACATGGCTGCCAGTGTATACCATGGAGACTTGAACCTGACAAGTGACGGAAGACCCTTGTGTTGACCACATGCGCCTCCTTAGCCGCATCCAGTGATGCCTAAGGACTTAGGGGACACGGCTGCCAGTGGATACCGTGGAGACTTGAACCTGACAAGTGACGGAAGACCCTTGTGTTGACCACATGCGCCTCCTTAGCCGCATCCAGTGATGCCTAAGGACTTAGGGGACATGGCTGCCAGTGGATACCGTGGAGACTTGAACCAGACAAGTGACGGAAGACCCTTGTGTTGACCACATACGCCTCCTTAGCCACATCCAGTGATGCCTAAGGACTTAGAGGACACGGCTTTTAGTGGATACCGTTGAGACTTGAACCTGATAAGAGACGGAAGACCCTTGTGTTGACAACATGCGCCTCCTTAGCCGCATCCAGTGGTGCCTATATTAGGACTTAGGGGACACAGCTGCCAGTGGATACCGTTGAGACTTGAAGAAATGGGTACATCGAATGACTTATGCTGTTTTTGCAATTTCACTATTTTGGATTTTGGCGTTATCGCGGACGGGAGCACTATCCGTTCTAGGTGCTCCGCGTCCGCCAAAATGTAAGTCCAGTGGAAAAGTGCCGAGTCACTGTTACGTTCGGACGGTGTTAACTATCGTTCTCAACAATGTACTGTTCTTGGTAAAACATGTTTTTAAGTATTAGGCATAACTCTCAAGCCATCTCAACATACAATCAGATTGAAAAGAAGTAGTGCTAAAAATGAAACGTATTTAGCTATTGGAGAAATTCTGTATAAAAACGTATACCGATAAAAAGTATCTTCACTCAGGTTTAACACGTACTTTCGACTACAGACTGTTACCGAAATTAAAACTACTTTATTGACAGATTGTAAGCTCAGAAAAATTGACATTGATCAAATCGTCTCAATTTTTGCTGATCTTTGCCTTGTCAGTAGCTCTGTATGCAGGTAAAGATTGCCTAGCAAAGTAACCCGTTTAACTAAAACGTTCTCTTTTTTTGGAGCCACATACTTTCCATACTTTCCACTATAGATAGTGCATTACTGGATGTTATCAGCCCCTTAATCGTACTGAAAGTTGCCAATAAGACAAGTCTCATGAATAGTAAGTGTAACTTGTGTCTAGAAGCGATAATGGTGACTAACGTTTTTTAATTTTGTTGCTGAGTCAAAACATAGCTGGTGGCAGAAAGAAAGTGCGTCCATGTTCATATGTTTACTATACAGTCCGCTTTCCTTCTCATCTTTTCCCTTTGTGTGTGTGTGTGTGTGTGTGCGTGTGTGTGTGTGTGTGCGTGTTGGGGGAGAGAGGGGGGGGGGGTGAGTGAGTGTGTAAGTGGAAGGAATTGGGTCATTTGGAATCTGTTTTAGTGTGATTACAATTTTAATAAAGTTGTACTGCCTAACAGACATTATGCAGTTTCGTTTGTCTTGTTCCGTCTTGAGAGGATGACCATTAAATTAGAAACTTCATAGTGTTTCTGAGAGTGAATAATGGGAGATTTACGTCCAATGTGTTTTGATGTTTCTACTGTTCGTGTACTTGAGTGTTACCGTTGAATCTTTCCTATCTCTAATCCGGATCCCTTTGTGAAAGATAGGCCACATTCTGGTTATCATCCAACCACATGATCCTCAGCCCAGTACTACCAACCAGCGGCTATGTCGATATGTTAGATCTCATTCTCCTCAGTTAAATGAGTTCTCATATGTAGGAATAATTTTGGATTTTCTGAATGTATTGAAAATAAACCGCGTATGACCATCAGCCAGTCTCGTAGTTCTCAATCTTAGATTCTTAATCCTTGGCTGTACTAAAACATTAGATCTCTTTCTCTTGCGTTTCATGACCACCTATACGCAAGTGTAGTTCTGGATTAATTTACGGTTTCTGAATTTATCGAAGATAGATTGATTTTGTCCACCAGCCAACCACACGATCTGGTTCCAAATGCTACCATAATGCGGTACAAATAGTCCCCTGTACTTATTCCAGAGAATATAAGATGGTCATGTATATCTGTGAACACTCTCCCCTAGTTAATGATTTTTATATCTTTGTATCACTCCACCCATTCGTCTTCGACTCCACTAGTTCACTTAAACGTACTCCCCTAGTACTGCGTAGCTCGCTGTAGGCTTTCGCCAGTATTTACCCAGTTACATTAGAACTGATGACATTCTGCATGCATTAGTGTTGAAGGGATTGGCATGTGCACTCTTCCAAGTTCCTACTAGATACTTCAATCTCCACATTGTGGACTGTGTTTGATTATACTAAAATTTACTACTGTCCACTGTGGCACGGTGGTACAGAAACATTTTAATGTGAGTAATATTATACGGTTTTAAAACTTACTGGCACTCTTTAAGTTTTTTTTTAATTTTTTCCTGCTTATACAACATCTAACTCAGTCCCTTCTATGCCATGTTTTAAATTAATGAGATCTTACTTTATCTTCTTACCGTATGTCAGTTCCGCGCCTCTGTTTATTGTATTGAGTATAAATACCACATTACTTAATCAAATTTTTTTGTCTTTAATTGTACTATATTCGCATGCTTGAATCCACGACTCTTTTTTGGACACTATTGTACAATAATATTTATACAATTTATTTCCCATTTTTGTGTGTATGTAGCTCTCTACTGTAACCAGTTTTCATTCATGACATTTCTCTTGCATTTGGCTCTGCTTAGTGCTTGTTTTCTTTGCTAACCCTAGGAGTCGCTACTGATTCCATCATTACTGTGTATACACTGTGTGAGTGCGGATCGATCCCCGACTGTTTGTTGTGGGGTCATCTGTACGGTTTATGAGCGTGGTCTTATTCCACGGTGATGCGACTGATCACCCATAGCCTGAGGTGTACTCATTCCCCTTTTAGCTTGCCTGCCTCTATCTTCGCCGCAACCATTAATGCAGTTCAATCTGCCACAACGGAGACACAAGAGTACATGTAGATCCAAGTACAGCATATAAGCAAGTTTGGCAAGCTTCACAGGACCCGTTCAGCCTGCTGTATTTGACAACAGGTTCCACTATCAATCCAACGAGACAGCACAATATTCAGGCAATATTCAGGTATATGTCTGAGTTGATAGTTTCATTGCAAGTCAGTTATCGTAATGGTGGGAGCAGAAAATGAACGAACCAAAATGGAGATTGAGGAAAAGGTAAGAATTGGGGGACATGAACTAGCTGTGAAACAGGTTCAAGCCGAACATGGGAAAATCTGTATGTTTATGAGCCAGCTTCAAATAAGTCGTTAGACGCCTCGTAACGCAAATTTTGTAAAATCTTAGAAAACACTGCTTCGGAAATCTTGAGTGTATAACGAGATGTGTGAAATATTTGACCATGAGTTCCCTCAGTGCAGTAGCAGATATTCTGCAGACTCTCTCCTGCGAGAAGTCCTTATGCTATCCTCACTATAAAATGTGGACATGACTGTAGGCTTTTTAACGTCTTCAGTAAACAAGTAGGGAGGTCTTTCCCATTCGTTGAACTTGTGATATACCTTTTGCATTTCTTACTTTTATGTTTTCATCCTCTTTAAAAGCAAAGAGAAAAGATGAGGTGGTAGGAGCCCAGCGTAGAGCCTGTGCCTACCGTCAGGTATTTTTGACTTTCAGATGTTAAAAGACAGAGCAGTTTTTGTTCTTGTACGAGCTGTTGGAAGGAAGGTTTCGCTCAGTGAGTGAACGAGTGAGAACCGCCATTTTAGCGAGTAATTGCTGACCGCCATTTAATGCAATAAGAAGAACGGAAGCCCACCTGTGTACTTCGGAAAATTTACGAAGATCCGAATATAACAACACGGCCACAGTGAAGGAGACGGCGATCGGACATAATATTAATAATTGGTACGCATAAAATACTATGAAGACGATTTATTTATATAAATATAAACTAAAATGATCCCTTTCCCGATTACAGGCAATGCCTAGCTTATTGTGCTTGTCCTTTATGCCAAAGAATGAATCTCTTTAATTCATCCATTTTAAAAAAAGCCACACATTACAACATTTTATTATCATTCATTTCCTATCCTATTATATTATCATTTTATTATATTATATACTGCGGTTGCTTTTGGTACAACATATTAACTGCACTGTATTCGTGGAGCCTTGCTGTGCGCTTTGATTACCCTAACACACGTTGAATAGATTTTGTTAGTCGTCTTATGCTTCGTCTTAGTATGGAAACTTTCTTGGCCATACGGAATTATAGCTAGATAACTTACCATGTTTTTAGAGAGAAAATGTCCTGTGAATTGTCAGTTTGGTGTTACTGGAGAATAGGCAAAGTCTTTTACTGTTGACCACTCATTTTATGTGAACCGTTCATTTTTTCTCTTTCACCGTTCATTTGTGCATGGTATATGGTATATACGAAAATTAGTAAGTTTGAGTACGTGGGTCAAGATTCGAAGAGCCCAAGAAAGTGACTATTACAGCGCCATTTACCACAAAGTGAAAACAGTGGTCCAACTAAAACATTCATATTTCTTTACGCACTACACGAATATGTAATAAAAATGGTGGTTCCTATCAGTTTGACCTAAGGCAGCGCCATCTAGCGGGCCAACCATAGCGCTATCTGGTTTCTCCCTTGAAGCTATCAAGTTTCGTTCTTTGTAGTTTTTTCGATTGACGCTTATTTCGTGAGATATTTGGCCCGTTCACTATCAATGGACCTCCCTGTATGACGCCTGTCCCTGTCTTCGCCACTACCATTAATACAGCTCAGCCTGCCGCAACCGAGACACAAGAGTACATGTGTACTCAAGCACAGTGGTGAAATGGGTTTCCGCAAGTCTGTAAAGCTTCACGGAACTCGTTCGGCTTCCTTTACTTGGAACACACTGTGCTATCAATCCTATGTGATTACAGAATAGTCAGGTATATGTATGAGTTGGTGGTTTCACTGCACCTCAGTTACAGTATTGGTGGGAGTAACAAAGTGAATAAACCAAATTTGAGGAGAAATTTATAACTGGTGGATATATATTAGTTACGAAACAGAACTCAAATCCAACATAGGAAAAGTTGTATGTTTATGAAGCAAATTTGTGGTAAGTTCGCATGGGACCAAACTGCTGATGTGATGAGTCCCTAGGCTTAAATAACACTTAATCTAAGTAAAGTAACTTACGCTAACGACAACACACACACCCATGCCGGAGAGAGGACTCGAGCTTCCGACGGGGGGAGCCGCACCGTAGCAAGGTGCCTGAGACCTCGCTGATACCCCGCGTGGCTTCAGTTAAAGCGGTAGCTATCTCGTGAACCAAATTTAGAAAAAAATTAGTAAATAGTAATTTTGGAACCTCTAGTACATTGCGAAAAATTTGAACATTGGTTACCTCCTCCAGTTATACACTCCTGGAAATGGAAAAAAAGAACACATTGACACCGGTGTGTCAGACCCACCATACTTGCTCCGGACACTGCGAGAGGGCTGTACAAGCAATGATCACACGCACGGCACAGCGGACACACCAGGAACCGCGGTGTTGGCCGTCGAATGGCGCTAGCTGCGCAGCATTTGTGCACCGCCGCCGTCAGTGTCAGCCAGTTTGCCGTGGCGTACGGAGCTCCATCGCAGTCTTTAACACTGGTAGCATGCCGCGACAGCGTGGACGTGAACCGTATGTGCAGTTGACGGACTTTGAGCGAGGGCGTATAGTGGGCATGCGGGAGGCCGGGTGGACGTACCGCCGAATTGCTCAACACGTGGGGCGTGAGGTCTCCACAGTACATCGATGTTGTCGCCAGTGGTCGGCGGAAGGTGCACGTGCCCGTCGACCTGGGACCGGACGGCAGCGGCGCACGGATGCACACCAAGACCGTAGGATCCTACGCAGTGTCGTAGGGCACCGCACCGCAGCTTCCCAGCAAATTAGGGACACTGTTGCTCCTGGGGTATCGGCGAGGACCATTCGCAACCGTCTCCATGAAGCTGGGCTACGGTCCCGCACACCGTTAGGCCGTCTTCCTCTCACGCCCCAACATCGTGCAGCCCGCCTCCAGTGGTGTCGCGACAGGCGTGAATGGAGGGACGAATGGAGACGTGTCGTCTTCAGCGATGAGAGTCGCTTCTGCCTTGGTACCAATGATGGTCGTATGCGTGGTTGGCGCCGTGCAGGTCAGCGCCACAATCAGGACTGCATACGACCGAGGCACACAGGGCCAACACCCGGCATCATGGTGTGGGGAGCGATCTCCTACACTGGCCGTACACCTCTGGTGATCGTCGAGGGGACACTGAATAGTGCACGGTACATCCAAACCGTCATCGAACCCATCGTTCTACCATTCTTAGACCGGCCAGGGAACTTGCTGTTCCAACAGGACAATGCACGTCCGCATGTATCCCGTGCCACCCAACGTGCTCTAGAAGGTGTAAGTCAACTACCCTGGCCAGCAAGATCTCCGGATCTGTCCCCCATTGAGCATGTTTGGGACTGGATGAAGTGTCGCCTCACACGGTCTGCACGTTCAACACGAACGCTGGTCCAACTGAGGCGCCAGGTGGAAATGGCATGGCAAGCCGTTCCACAGGACTACATCCAGCATCTCTACGATCGTCTCCATGGGAGAATAGCAGCCTGCATTGCTGCGAAAGGTGGATATACACTGTACTAGTGCCGACATTGTGCATGTTCTGTTGCCTGTGTGTATGTACCTGTGGTTCTGTCAGTGTGATCATGTGATGTATCTGACCCCAGGAATGTGTCAATAAAGTTTCCCCTTCTTGGGACACTGAATTCACGGTGTTCTTATTTCCATTTCCAGGAGTGTATTTGAAATGAGAGCAAAGACTTAGTATTTGACAAATGTGTGGAAATGTGTGCTACGGGCTTCAGGCCATTTAGCAGAATACAGGCTTTCTAAATTTAGGGCAACCGCTGATTGAAATAGGAAATAAATATGATTCAGTGAACTTTATAGAACACGTTCTGGTGATACCAAACGCAGAGGGAAGAAGGCTTCCTACGAAAAAAAAACTGCTTCCCTTTGACGTGTGCTTCTTACACTGACATAATGTGAAAAATCAACTTCATATTTGCTAAAATCTAGAATGAAGTATTTTAATCACTAGAATGAATTCAGTGAACCAGCAGTAGACATCCTAGAAGAACTAACGAAAATTTGTATAATTTGGATCACAATTGGTTGCTACACACTAAGGTTACAATAACCAAACTTGCAAAACTTTATTTTAGTTGGCGTTGTAGTATAATAGACATCTTCCAGGATCTTTGCTGTAAAGGATCTCGACTTTCAGAGGGTCTCTACATACTACAGACAAGATCTATTTGAAGAGAACTGATGATGGTTCTAATTGAGAATAGCCAGTACCGGTGGACAGAAGGGTGAAGTTGCAGAGGAAACCGTTGATATATAAATGAATATATATGCCCGAAATACACCGAAAAGGAAAAGTGACGACAAATAAAATCCCACGTTTACTGCTTTACAATGGTCCACCATAAATGTATCTTTCATTGGGCCTGGTCTTGTGTCACTCAAGTAAGAAAAGACTTTCCATCAACTTCCAAACCCTATACGTAACAACATGTAGCGTACAGAATAAACTGCTACGCAGAAGCATAGCAATGCAGGAGGACGGGGAAGCAACCACGCCATATTCCTTCAGCCTGCTTGGCTTGGGCAGTGCCTGACTTGGATGGGATTAAAGCAGGCTGCCCGTTTTGCTGGTAATGGGCGTCAGCTAACCTGCCTGGCTACATAGTAGACGCGGACAGGTTAAAAGCGGAATGTGTAAACTTCTTCCCCCATCGCCCGGGTTAGATGGTTCTTATACCATCTTCTACAATGTTCTTCGTATTCGATTATCGGGTTTTACCCTGTATGACGAATGTCTTCTGGCGGTAATTATAATATTTCTTCTTATACGCTTACGTTTTTGGTTTCGGTATTTTAGTTCAGGGTAAGACCACGCCAGGTTATTTATTAGGTCAATTTTCTGCTGTACTTCCAGATGGCCTGATAATACCCGGGTGAAACTCGTTGTTTTTGAACCAATATTGAGCTTTTGCAACCTGGGATTTTATTTTTAATATTAATTTATTATTTTACCTTCTGTATTTCGATATCTTACAGGAATTGTATTCACAAGGGATCATTTATAGCTAGACATGTGGTATTCCTTTCATAAGTCTTTGCCTGGAATTATATCCTTTGAATGTTTCCATTTTCATGTTAACGAATAAAAGGAATTCAGTGATCAGTAAATTTCAAGGTAACTAATCACAGCTCCTACTCATCCAGCCACATTGAGACCCCCGCAAGTTATAAACTGAAACAGTATTCAGTATACGCGGCATTAAAAGAAAGCTGAGACTTGTGTGCGTTGAATTAATGGAGCCCCAGAAATTATCGCACTGCCCGCGACGGTGTTTCCTCATCCCCTGTATGCCCATCGGGTAATGAGTATACTCCTATTGTCATCATCTGTTTCACATCAGAAATAGATACGTTATTAATTAGATTATTGGATTAATTACGTGATGGATTACGTAATTCAACCTGATTTGGATACAGGGAGGCAAACATGACGAACCTGAGCGAGGCCTAAGTGCGAGAAACGAATGTAGAAGGACCGAATAGGATTCAAAGAGAACAGGATTAGCTTTTAGCATCATCTGTATCGATACATCCGACCATAGACTGTAATGAAGTTTCAGAAACAACCTCTGATTCGACAAAGCCAGTTATTACACATTACGATGAATGAAAAACGTTTAAAGGTTCCCATTTACAATGAAACTTAATGCGGTCATTTGCTTGTCTAGCTGTGCATAAAAGTGGAGAAATTGTACTTGCTGGTACTTAGTTTTAACAATATATCTTAAGAAGTTGAAAAATCAGCCAACCAGTTGCAAATAAACGATTAGCTCTTGACATAGGTTTTGATATTCGTAAAAATATCTTCTTCAGAAGCAGTGGGCCCTAAAAATGTATACAAGTTACACAATTATTTTTACAAACATAATAAAATATTAATAGACAAAATTTTAGAGGTAACCATACTCACTTGGTACATCACATGATGGTACATTCGATTAGATGAAGGCGAACAGCTCTTTTCATAAACGACATTCATAAAACAAGAATTATGGCAAAACTTGACTTTAGATAGCAACCAGATTACCTATATCTTACTTCAGAATGAACGCTCACAAGTAAATGCCCACAGGTTAGGACCTTGTCAACATAAAATTGCAATAGTCGTCACAGGATAATATATTAGCAAAAGTTACGTGTAGATCATGCCAGAGACTAAGTTTAACTGCTCCAAATGTACAGGCTCCAGCGAACGGGAAAAATTGGGCTGCAGAGGGTGCTAAATACATGCGTGTAAGAACTGCGGTTTCGTTGTGTTCAACAAGTTCCTTTTATATTAACGTAAGCGTGAAATTTCCTCTGCATGGTTATTAAAAGTGTAATACATTTACAGGTATACATTATACATAAAATTACTATTACATCTGCAGGCATAGTAATACTATACATAAATTTACCGTGCGGAAGAAGGAGTTCTGTTTACAAAAGATCATTGTTTAAGATGAAGGGGGAAAGAAGAGCAAATATAAGCTAAAACAACGGCACTAAACAGCTCTTCAGACTGCCACATTTGCTGTTTCGCAAATATGTTTAAGATTTTCTACATATCTTACATCTAAATATGAAACGACATCTGTGACACTGTTCACATGTAAAATATTTAACGAATTTTTTTTCCTTTTTGACTAGTTTGATGCCCTTAGCCATTAATTCCTCTCCTGTGGCAACTTCTTCATCTTTCTACTCAGAGCAGCATTTGCAGCCTACATCCTCAATTATTAGCTGGATGTGTCCCAAACTCTACCGTCCTCTACAATTTTTTACCCTCTACGGCTTCTTCTAGCATCATGGAAGTCATTCCCTTATGTCTTAACAGACATCCTGCCAACCTTGTCTTGTTGACAGTATTTTACACACATTTCTTTCCTCACCGAATCTCTGAAGGGCCTCCTCATTGCATCCGTTTTCCGTCCACAAAATTTTCAGTATTCTTCTGTAGTACCAGTCCATGTTTCACTACCATACAATGCTGTGTTCGAAACGTATTTTCTCAGAACTTTCTCCCTCTAATTAAGGCCAATGCCTGAT
Source organism: Schistocerca gregaria (assembly GCF_023897955.1). Taxonomy (NCBI): domain Eukaryota; kingdom Metazoa; phylum Arthropoda; class Insecta; order Orthoptera; family Acrididae; genus Schistocerca; species Schistocerca gregaria. The sequence goes on from NC_064926.1 coordinate 175,839,683, forward strand.
ACCAGTAGACTTCTCTTGGCAAGGAATGTCGTTTTTGCAAGTGCTTTTTGTGTCTTCCTCGCTACGGCTATTATGGGTTATTTTACTGCCTCGGTAGCAGAATTCCGTAACTTCGTCTACATTGTAATCTCCAATCCCGATGTTATAATTCTAGCTAGTCTCATCTCCGCTACTTCTCATTACTTTCGACTTTCTTCAAATTACTTTCAGTTTATATTTTGTACTCATTTGACCATTAAAATTAACAATTCCTGAAATCCTTCTGCACTTTAACTGAGGATAACAATGCCATCAGCAGATCTTATCACTGATATCCTTTCACCTTCAGTTTTAATCCAACTGTCGAACCTATCATCTGTTTCTGCAACAGCTTGTTTGATTATAGATATAACAGTAGGGATGAAAGGCTACTTCCCTGTCTTCATTCTTTTTGAAGCCGAGGGCATCTTTTTTCGTCTCCCACTCTCATGGCTCCCTCGAGGCTCTTGTATACATTGTGTATTACCTGCCTTCCATATAGCTTACCCTTACATTTCTCAGAATTTCGAACACCTTTCACCACTCTACGTTGTGGAACGGTTTTTCTAGGCCGACCTATGCTATGTAGATAATCTGATTCTCCTTCACTCTCACTTCTGTTATCAACCACAACGTCAGAATTGTCTCTCTGGTGGCTTTATCCTAAGGCGAAACTCATCGTTATCGAACACATCCTCTATTATCTTTTCCACTCTTCTGTATACACTTGGATACATCAGCGGTTAAGCTAACTCTGCTATAATTCCCTCACTTGTCGGCTCTTGTATTCTCCAGAATTGTGTGGCTCATGTTTCTCCAAAAGTTAGACGGTATATTGTCAGACTCATACATTCTACACACATCAACATGAATTGAGATTACAGTCTTAATGTTACCGCCTTTCCTTTTAATTTCAGTTAAGGTGTTTTGACTCATCCATATACTAACTCAGCTCTTCCTACAAACTTTCCTGTTTCGCTTTCTTCACATTTTTCCTCCACCATTTTCGCATTGTGTTCCCAGCAATTCCTATGTATTTCATTCCTAAATGGCTTACATTTTTGTATGCTTAAATTTCCTTGAATATTTTTGCACTTCCTTCTTCTGTCGGTCAGCTGGAGTATTTCTTTATATGACTCGTAGTTTCCTCGCAGCTGCCATCTTTATACAGATGTTCTTCTCTTCAACTTCAGTAATTGCTCCTTTTTTGGATGTCCATTCCTCTTCAACTGTACAGCCTACTGAGCTATTCCCGATCGCAGTATCTGTAGCCTCAAAGAAACAAGAGCGTATCTCTGCATTCTTTAATACGTTCTTTGTGCAATGTGTTTTCCTGACTAGTCTCTTACAATTTAGCCTACTCTTGATCACTACCAAATTATGATTGGAGTCTGCATCTGCTCCCAGGTACGGCTTTTAAAACAGTATCGGATTTCGGAAGCTCTATCTGAAGAGAAAGTAATCTAAATATTATCTTCCCTTTCTCCCAGACTTTTCCAAGTATAACTCCTCCTCGTATGATTCTTGAGCTGAGTATTTGCTATAACAAGCTGAAATGTATTGTAGGAGAAAAGGGAACATCTCTTTAGGAACGATGTGTTGCCAAATAAAAGCATGATACACAGTGATACAAAACCATGCCTCGTCAGTCATAAGCATTATATTTGTATTAGAACAACCACTCCGCACATACCTTAGCACCTAGTGAGAAAAACAATATCACACGAATAATGCTTCCTTAATACCTTTTATACATCTTATAACATTTACTAGTTTGCATAATAGATTATTGTGCTAGACGACGAAGACAGATATTCACAAAGATTGAAATTAGGTTTTACGTTTTTCTTCAGGTACAAATAGTGTTTCTCATATATGATGGCAAACCTATGTGCAAATTTGCAAATACATTTATTGTAGTTATGTCCTTTTCCGTTACGTTCCACTAAATAAATTTGTTCCTGAAGAGATAGCGTTGTTTTTATCTGAGTAAATTACAAAAATGGTTCAAATGGCTCTGAGCACCATGGGACTTAACTTCTGTGGTCGACAGTCCCCTTGAACTTAGAACTACTTAGAACTACTTAAACCTAACTAACCTAAGGACATGACTCACATCCATGCCCGAGGCAGGATTTGAACCTGCGACCGTAGCGGTCACGCGGTTCCAGACTGAGGCGCCTAGAAACTCACAGCCACAGCGGCCGGCGAGCAACTTACAGCTCTTAAAATGGAACTACACACAGATGTGTCTCACGAGCAATGAAGTACACTGAAATACTGTTTGTCAGTAGCTAAAAAGGATTTGAAAACGAGTCAACGTTTGACAACAAACTGTAAAGCCGGTGCTCTACAATACCATGTATCCTCAAACAATTAACTAACGTAATAATAATAGTAAGCAATAAGCAATAATAAACGTGATTAGCATTATCGTAATTGATCCTCCATGGTTGTAGTGGAATTAGTGACTACTGATCAAATAGAGACCTCAAATGATTCGTAAAGTCATTATTTAATTTATATCACAGATTTTAGAGTAGTATTTCCAGTTTCTGGGAGGTACACGTAAGTTTATGCAGTTATAAGTATTTTCGTCACGGCGCAACAGCAGACTACATGTTGTTAAAGATACTGCCTACGCAAGGAATGTAATCGTTTCGGCAGTGGCTGCTAATTTACCAGTAAAGTTATCGTGTGCACACCACCCGATCAAAAACACCCGAGAACCATGTGTACAGCGGATTTGACCATTACTGTCATTCCAGCAGGACCTGCGAGAGTAAAAGGAGATGCGGAGTTTTATGTAGACACACTGTCTTCGTCACAAGAACAAGCCAGACGTAAACATTGCATCATGTATTCTTCGGCGTTTGCTTGCATCTCATTAGATTTCGTTTTATATGGAACCGAAGCTAAGCTGTGCAAGTGCAACCAATTATGATACTAACGATGTGCTTTATGCTGTGTTACACGCACATAGACTGAGCATTAATGCGGTACAAGAGCTTTACCGGCGCGTTTAACTTGGGCAGCACTGGCCAGCCGTTAGGTCCAATTAACCTGCAATAATGTGAGAAACTGCAGTTAAGATGAAAAATGAGACGAGCAAAGAGACAATACAGCTTTGAATGTCATTTGATTTTTAAAGAGCATGAAATAATATTCGGTGAAATTCCAGCACTAATGCGCGCTTCCTAGGTTGTTGTTGTTGTTGTTGTTGTGGTATTCTGTCCTGAGACTGGTTCAATGCAGCTCTCCATGCTACTCTATCCTGTGCAAGCTTCTTCATGTCCCAGTACCTACTGCAACCTACATTCTTCTCAATCTGCTTAGTGTATTCATCTCTTGGTCTCCCTCTACGATTTTTACCCTCCACGCTGCCCTCCAATGCAAAATTGGTGATCCCTTGATGCCTCAGGATATGTCCTACACACCGATCCCTTCTTCTGGTCAAGTTGTGCCACATACGTCTCTTCTCCCCAATCCTGTTCAATACTTCCTCATTAGTTATGTGATACACCTATCTAACCTTCAGCATTCTTCTGTAGCACCACATTTCGAAAACTTCTATTCTCTTCTTGTCCAAACTATTTATAGTCCATGTTTCACTTCCATACATGGCTACACGCCATACAAATACTTTCAGAAACGACTTCGTGACACTTAAATCTATGCTCGATGTTAACAAATTTCTCTTCTTCAGAAACGCTTTCCTTGCCATTGCCAGCCTACATTTTATATCCTCTCTACTTCGACCATCATCAGTTATTTTGCTCCCCAAATACCAAAACTCCTTTACTACTTTAAGTGTCTCATTTCCTAATCTAATTCCCTCAGCATCACTCGACTTAATTCGACTACTTTCCATTATCCTCGTTTTGCTATTGTTGATGTTCATCTTATATCCTCCTTTCAAGACACTGTCCATTCCGCTCAACTGCTCTTCCAGGTCCTTTGCTGTCGTTGACAGAATTACGATGTCATCGGCAAACCTAAAATTTTTTATTTCTTCTCCATGGATTTTAATACCTACTCTGAATTTCTCTTTTATTTCCTTCAGTGCTTGCTCAATATACAGACTGAATAACATCGGGGAGAGACTACAACCCTGTCTCACACCCTTCCCAACCACACCTTCCCTTTCATGTCCCTCGACTCTAATAACTGCCATCTGGTTTCTGTACAAATTGTAAATAGCTTTTCGCTCTCTGTATTTTACCCCTGCCACCTTTAGAATTTGAAAGAGAGTATTCCAGTCAACGTTGTCTAAAGCTTTCTCTAAGTCTACAAATGCTACAAACGTAGGTTTGCCCTTCCTTAATCTAGCTTCTAAGATAAGTCGTAAGGTCAGTATTGCCTCACGTGTTCCAATATTTCTACGGAATCCAAACTGATCTTCCCCGAGGTCGGCTGCTACTAGTTTTTCCATTCGTCTGTAAAGAATTCGAGTTAGTGTTTTGCAGCTGTGACTTATTAAACTGATAGTTCCGTAATTTTCACATCTGTCAACACCTGTTTTCTTTGGGATTGGAATTACTATACTATTCTTGAAGCCTGAGGAAATTTCGACTGTCTCATACATCTTGCTCACCAGATGGTCGAGTTTTGTCAGGACTGGCTCTCCCAAGGCTGTCAGTAGTTCCAATGGAATGTTGTCTACTTCTGGCGCCTTGTTTCGACTCAGGTCTTTCAGTGCCCTGTCGAACTCTTCACGCAGTATCGTATCTTGCATTTCATCTTCATCTACATCCTCTTCCATTTCCATATTATTGTCCTCAAGTACATCGCCCTTGTATAGACCCTCTACCTTTCTGCTTTCCCTTCTTTGCTTAGAACTGGGTTTCCATCTGAGCTCTTGATGTTCATACAAGTTGTTCTCTTATCTCCAAAGGTCTCTTTAATGTTCCTGTAGGCATTATCTATCTTACCCCTAGTGAGATAAGCCTCTACATCTTTACATTTATCCTCTAGCCATCCCTGCTTAGCCGTTTTGCACTTCCTGTCGATCTCATTTTTGAGACGTTTGTATTCCTTTTTATCTTCTTCATTTACTGCATTTTTATATTTTCTCCTTTCATCAATTAAATTCAATATTTCTTCTGTTACCCAAGGATTTCTACTAGCCCTCGTCTTTTTACCTACTTGATCCTCTGCTGCCTTCACTACTTCATCCCTTAAATCTACCCATTCTTCTTCTACTGTATTTCTCTCCCCCAATCCTGTCAATTGTTCCCTTATGCTCTCCCTGAAACTCTGTACAACCTCTGGTTCTTTCGGTTTATCCGGGTCCCATCTCCTTAAATTCCCACCTTTTTGCAGTTTCTTCAGTTTTAATCTACAGGTCATAGCCAATAGATTGTTGTCAGAGTCCACATCTGCCCCTGGAAATGTCTTACTAGGTAACCGCTAGAAAAGCATAAAATGGTCTCGTTGTCACCAGACACACTATTCTAATTACAACTGATTACATACAAGAGTGATGAAAATTCCTATCATAATCACTGGGTAGGTTTTCTGAGTGAGCCATGTGTGAAGCAAAAGCATACTGCACGCATTTTACCGTACTACTTAATTCTGAAGCCACTGAAGGCATTAATTACGGTCAGTTGTCTAGTAATATCTTAACTCCTCCAATATCCGAATCTGAGATATACGTTCCACTTCTGGAACTGTCATCTGCTACGTTGATAAAGAGTCGATCAACAACAGAATCCACCAAGCCACGCAGGCGCCGCATTTTCTTCTCTTCTTTTACGACGTGCCGTTCTATATCCCGCCAGCGCCCGTCAGTGACATGTGAAAAAGCTGCATGCGTTAGTTCCAATACGCCTAGTAGCTTAACAGTTGGGAACATACTATAAAGTGAGGTGGCTAATGTATAAATTTAAGATGGTGTTCTCGATGCTGTGAAAATGATTGTTTTTCATGTTTTTCCGACAGTAATCACTCTGGTTCATGTGAGACTATATCTGTGGGATAAAACAATGGACATAGAACAAATAGAGAGACTTTTTGCCCTAAATATTAAATTAATATGTTTCCTTGCTTTAAACAAGCGTTATTAACAATCTCTTACGTAACATTGGTAATTAAGAATTCGTAATTGGATTGAAAACATGAATTTCACACGCAATATGTACTTAGAAACAAGAATGCGCGCATTATTAATAAACGATTCGGATGAATTTTACAATTATGAGATGTAGGTAGTTCTAATTGAACGAAAATAATGACGGAAGCGACAGTTGAACCATGCACTGCACTTGATTATCTATTCTACGCTACCGATGCCGCTATACACTCAATGTGTATTTATACCTCACTGTATAAAACACAGTCTCTGTAGATTTACGAAAAATGTTAAGGACAACCTTCTTCCTGGCACTTATTAACAGTGTTCAACACGGAACAAGAAGCAGCCAGAGCCATTTACAGTCAGAACACAACAGTACAGAGATTGCGACTGTAGATGATTTTTGAGATAAAAGCAACGTACCTAAAGCGTGATTAATAGAAACGTTGATGGCTGTTAAAACATCACAGTATCTTAAAGTTTCGTTTAATGCAGCTTATAATACACACATCAAAAACAGTTTTGCATCACCTCGGTTCCCAGAACTCCTGAATATAGACGTTGACTATGGACATTGTATCTCTTTGACTGTTTAGAGATCTCACTAAAGCCGTCCAAACAAGTAGACAACCATGCATGAGCAGCTCCTGTTAGACGTAGTGGGTCAGACAGCCGATCAGTTTCAGTCATTCCACCAGTAAGGAGGTACACGGCTGCTGTTGACTGTAGTTCAACCATGCCTAGACGGTCACTACCTTGGTTCGATAGCGTCCACATTGTTACATTTTGACAGGAAGGGCTCTCAACAAGGGAAGTGTCCAGATGTTTCAGAGTAAACCAAAGCGACGTTGTTCGGACATGCAGGAGATACAGAGAGACAGGAACAGTCGATGACATGCCTCGCTCAGGCCGCCCAAGGGGTACTACTGCGGCGGATGACTGCTACTTACGGATTATGGCTCGGAGGAACCCTGACAGCAACGCCAACATGTTAAACAATGCTTTTCGTGCAACCTCAGGACGTCGTGTTACGACTCAAACTGTGCGCAACAGGCTCTATGATGCGCAACTTCACTCCCGCCGTCCATGGCGAGGTCCACCTTTGCAACATTGACATCATTAAGCGCATTTCAGATGGGCCCAGCAATATGGCGAATGGACCGCTCAGGATTGGCATCACGTTCTCTTCACCGATGAGTGTCGCTTATGCCTTGAACCAGACAATCGTCGGAGAGGCAACCTGGTCAGGCTGAACGCCTTAGACTCATTGTCCAGCTCGGGCAGTAAGGTAGACATTCCCTGCTGTTTTGGGGCGGCATTAAGTGGAGCTGACGTACGACGCTGGTGGCCGTGGAAGGCACCGTAACGTCTGTAGGATACGTGAATGCCATCCTCCGACCGATAGTGCTGCCATATCGGCAGCATATTGGCTAGGCATTCGTCTTCTTGGACGACAATTTGCGACCCCGATGCGCACACCTTGTGAATGATTCGCTGGACTAGAGTGGCCAACATGTTTTACAGACATGAACCTAATCAAACATGCCTGGGATGGATTGAAAAGGGCTGTTTATGGACGACGTGACCCACCAACCACTTTGAGGGATGTACGCCGAATCGCCGTTGAGGAGTGGGACAATCTGGAGTAACAGTGCCTTGATGAACTCGTGGGTAGTATGTCGCGAAAAATACAAGCATGCATCAATGCAGGAGTACGTGCTACTGGGTATTAAAGGTACTGGTGTGTACAGCGATCTGGACCACCACTTCTGATGTTCTGGTGTTGTGGTACAACATGCAATGTGTGGTTTTCATGAGCAATAAAAAGGGCAGAAATGATTTTTATATTCATCTCTGTTCCAATTTTCTGTACAGGGTCCGGAACTCTCGGAACCGAGGTGATGCAATACTTCTTTTGATGTGTGCATATGGAATACTCGAATTGGTCCTATTTCCAAAACCAGTGTGCTACGGCTTATGACCAATCATTCATGTTTGTTTATTTCAGTTTTATTCTTATGATGAACATGGTACAACAAAGAAAAATTAATAGCAGGCAGAATCGGAGAGCTCGGGGGCTTTGGACGTGGTCTGGGCATTAGATGTGACCTGAGTAGCAAATCCGCCAGGGACATTTCAGCCCTTCTAAATTCGCTCAACTCGGCTATGGGACGACTGTGAAGTGGAAACCCTAAGCAACAGCCACAGCTGAACCAAGTGAGGACTGCAGAGCATTGCGGATGGTGACCGTGAAATACCACATGAGATCGCCGGAAGTACCCGTGTACCAGCTGCATTTCTGTTAGCACAATGACTACGGGTAGGGGGATGAAAAGAATGGGACACAATGTTCGAGCTGCTCCTCATAAAACACACATTTCTGTAGATAGTGGTAAACGACCCTTTGGAGGTTGTAAAGAAGCACACCACTGGACAGTGGGCGACTGGAAACGAATGATGAGGAGTGAAGTATCGTGCTATATCCTGCGGCTGTCCGACTAAAGGGTTTGGGTTTGGCGATCTTTCAGAATGTCAGCTTCCGTCGTGTATAGTGGCAAAAGTAAAGTACAGAGAATTTGCTGTTACGCTATGGGGATGGTCGACGTGGGTAGTGTGTTTCTTTCACTGTGATTTAGGAACAATAAATGCAAATGAATATGAATATATTTTACAGAATTATGTAGTGTCTATAGAAGAGGAACAGTTCTGACACGATACTTACTTGTACCTACACAAGAACGCACCCCGCACAGGGCCATAGACACGGGAACACAGGTAGATGTGTTTTTTTGACTTCCGCAAGGCGTTCGATACCGTTCCTCACAGTCGGTTCATGAACAAAGTAAGAGCATATGGACTATCAGACCAATTGTGTGATTGCATTGAAGAGTTCCTAGATAACAGAACGCAGCATGTCATTCTCAATAGAGATAAGTCTTCCGAAGTAAGAGTGATTTCAGGTGTGCCGCAGGGGAGTGTCATAGGACTGTTGCTATTCACAATATACTAAAATGACATTGTCGATGAAATAGGAAGTTCACTGAGGCTTTTTGCAGATGATGCTGTGGTGTATGGAGAGGTTGTACCAATAGAGAATTGTACTGAAATGCAGGAGAATTTGCAGCGAATTGACGCATGATGCACGGAATGGCAATTGAATCTCAATGTAAAAAGTGTAATGTGCTGCAAATACATAGAAAGATAGATCCCTTATCATTTAGCTACAAAACATACCTTCGCCGAAGAGTCAAGCAGTATATTGCTCCCTCCTACGTATATCTCGCGAAGAGACCATGAGGATATAATCAGAGAGATTAGAGCCCACACAGAAACATACCGACAATCCTTCTTTCCACGAACAATACGAGACTGGAATAGAAGGGAGGACCGATAGAGGCACTCAGGATACCCTGCGCCACACACCGTCAGGTGGCTTGCGGAGTATGGATGTAGATGTAGATGAAGCAGCATTTTTGAGGCAATTGTTTCTGGTCAATAACGTTCCTGACATCGTCCGGTCTACCCAGAAATGTGACCTGAACCCAGTGACATATCTTTGGGATGGGTTAGGATCTCGAATTCGCTCCTACTTCACAACTACCTCTAGTTTCCTTGAGGAAGAATGGTTGTCTATTTCTCCAAAGACGTTCAGACACCTTACTGAAAGTGTCTTCGACAGTGTTATGTGGTCATGAAGGCGAAGGGTGTCACACCACACTTTAATGTCAACAAATGGCTGTCCGGATACTTTCTATTACTTAATGTATAGAAGAGCCCTAACGCAGTGCTTGCTGGACTCAGCTAGGCGCGCCAGCTCCGGATCGAATACGCCTGGCGGATTAGCGACGAGGACGGGTGTGACAGCCAGCCTGGAAGTAGTTTTTAGGCTGTTTTCCACATCCGACTAGGTGAATACTGGTATGGTCCCCACTTTCGGAACCGCACTGCTGCTACTGTCGCAGGTTGGAATCCTGCCTAGGGCATGGATGTGTGTGATCTTAAGTTACTTAGGTTTACGTAGTTCTAAGTCTAGGGGACTGATGAACTAAGATATTAAATCCCATAGTGCTTAGAGCCATTTCAACCCACATAATGCCTCAGGTACACAGCTCGCAGGCATCTGAACACATTCGCACTCTTCCGTGGTTTACACTAGACTACACTTTCTGGGGGGGGGGGGGGGGGGGGTTACGGGGTGACGACACATCCGATTAATCAGCGGACACCGCAGATCAGGATAAACGTTTGGAAAGAGAGAGAGAGAGTATAGATTAATATCCGACTTCGGGCATTTTCTAGAGCTTCGTTCTTACCAAACAGACACTTTTCTCAGAATTAACGTGTTCGATCTATTTCGAGCTAAATACGTTCTAAGTCAACGAATAAAGGTGAATAGTTTTATCGAACTTTTATTGTCTCGAGACTATTGGCAAATTCATAAAGAAGCACATAACTCAATTTTTGATTTGAGAACTGGATGGTTGGAAGAAATTAGTATCTTCGAAGTCATCCATGGTGACAGTGTGGAAGGAATACATCTGGCCTGGGCTCTTCCGCCGATTCACGGGGCGTCTTTCATCGGTGGCATCTGAAAGCATCAGTAATTTCTGTCTTTCTATAACGTTTTTCTCCAAATACGCACTAAAAATGTCGAAATTCAGACTCAAGACGGTCGTCGTCAAAAATAATCTTTTCCCTGTGCAGTAACGTATTCAGTACCACCTTGTTGGGTACACGGTGATGAAAACTGTAGGCGTTTATGTACCGGTTAGTACAATAAATGACCAATACAGCCTCCTGCCTTCCGTTAAACTGAAATATCCAAGAACAGAAGCTTGCTGTCGCTCTCCAACTCAACATTAAATGTAATGTTGTGCTGGACCACGTTCATGTTGTCGACAAATTGCTACATTGCATTTTGACCATGAGGCCACATCAAGAAGGGCCGCCCGGTGTGGCTGTGCGGTTCTAGGCGCTTCAGTCTGGAACCGCGTGGCCGCTACGGTCGCAGGTTCGAATCCTGTCTCGGGCATGGATGTGTGTGATGTCCTTAGGTTAGTTAGGTTTAAGTAGTTCTAAGTTCTAGGGGACTGATGAGCACAGATGTTAAGTCCCATAGTGCTCAGAGCCATTTGAGCCATTTTTGAACCTCATCAAGAAGATGTCGCCTATGTATGGTGGGATGGAAAATGGACACAACCCAGCAGACGCCTCGTGTATCGGCGAAACAGGCGAAGCGAGTTACATTCCTTCCAAACAGTGGATAGGTAGGGCAGATAGCACGCCTACTGAAGCGACATGGACTAACACTAGTGTACGGCCCGCCTCAAAGATAAGAGGTATGTTACCCCCCGTTAAAGAGAACGTAGGTCTTCGAGTTCTTGGCATTTGTGACGTCCTCTGTGAATATGGTAGCATTTACACAGATTAGACTATTACCAATGTTGGCGAGCGTACTGCAGAGCATTCATGACATATGAAAAGAGCTGAAGTTGAGAGGTCGGCCGTAGATGAAAATTCCCTAGAAAACGGGCTTTTGTGTACATAAATCCGCCTAGTCAACGCGTACACAACCTTTCCACTAGAGCGCGCCGCGCTAAGTACAATAGCGCAGGCGAAGCGCTCGTCCGTCTCCGCACTACGAGATGGCGCTATATTAGAGACGGACCAAATTCTGCTTCCGCCGATCCGCGTATTAATATGTAACGCAGCCAATGAGATTGCTGCTAACGTAAAACCTTTTCTCCTCGCCGATCACTCTCGCGCAGTGATATCTGAACGCTCAAAGTATTATAACGAGTGTATAGACCTCCGATTAGTCAGTCTGCATCAGTCTGCATTAGTCTGTAGTGAAGTTTCAGTCTGCGCCTAATAAGATTATCATATTCCTGTACATAGCTATGAAGATAAATGAATAGACATTTTGTCAAGTATCAGAGATATGTGAGAATAAGAGTAAAGTACCAAGACCAAAGGAACTTCAGATTGTCAATTGTAAACAGCATCCAGAATCAAGTTAAGTAATTTCAATGCTCTTTATTATTTTAATAAATGCGTGTGAAAATTAATCAAGTTCTGTTTAAAGTTGGTCGCCGTCAGTCTGCTACTCTAAGCGTGCAAGTGGCATTTCTATCGTCTGACCTAACGCCACAATAAGACAACGAGACATATTGCTGACACTCGCCTACTTCGTTAGAGCGGCAAGTCAAATAATCTGATGGTGCGTGTACCAAAGGTCTTACAGTACGCACACGACACGGGCATAAAGTACACTTCAAAAAGACAGGCAGTTTGGCTCGAACACCATCACAACTGGGATTTCGTTATCAAAGTTGCGTCTGAAATTAGAATAAGCGGCGACAATTTTAACAGATACCAGGCTGGCTGGTACGACCGAGTGGTTCTAGGCGCTACAGCCTGGAACCGCGAGACCGCTACGGTCGCAGGATTGAATCCTGCCTCGGGCATGGATGTGTGTGATGTCCTTAGGTTAGTTAGGTTTAAGTAGTTCTAAGTTCTAGGGGACTGATGACCTCAGATGTGAAGTCGCAAAGTGCTCAAAGCCATTTCAACCATTCCGAACAGATACCAGGGGTACATACTTAGTAGGGGATGGGGGGGGGGGCGGCCTTTGGACATTAAGTGAAAGCAAAGACGTAGGCTCGACGCTAGATATTACGTGGGAGTGGCAGTTTCAGACGTAGTGCCGGTCTCCCTCGCTAAGTGACCTCACTCGGTCCCACGGCACGACAGAGCTGCTAAGAGCTGCCCAAAACGCCCCCGCGCATGCGCAACCCCATGTTTTCTGGAATGTCCTATTTTGCCATTACATCTTTATAAGCAACACATCTTGTCAGAGCCGGAAGTCAGTGTTTTTAACTCCTAGTGACGATCAGGGAGACAGTTATCGAGAACTCGAGCGTTTTATTCGAAATGAAGCGACTTGTAAACCGAGAAGATCATACTATAGAAATTAGCATCATTATAAAGAGCTCTCAAAATAGAACAGATTTTTATCAACGAAGCACACACCGCTTCAAGCAGCCTACCATTATAAATTGAGAACTGTTGGCTCTATAACGTGACATTACTCGCGTCTCACACAAGGCGTGTTGGTTTCTTGCTGCGGACTTCAGTTTGTTTGTAGGAGTCCTCTAGTAATGACATATTGTCGCTAGGAGGCATGTAATCCGCTTATGATATTCAAAAAATGTCGTCAAAATTCCAATAAGCAGACAGGGTTTATGCGGAAACATCAAGATCGTCCATGACGCTCGCGACACGTTTTTGGCACTAGAGACACCGACAACCACCAATTCCTCATAGCAGACTGACGACGAGATACTTCGAGCTACTCAGAGTACACAAAGGTGGCTAGGAGGTATGTCTCCAGAAAACAAGACTTCTGGCCTTTGACGCTCGAAGGAATTTTTTCTGACAATAGTCTGTTGAAGTAAAAGGTATTGACAGTGAAACGAATCGAGAGTCTCTATTCTGAAACCTGCAAGCTCTGAAGTGAGGAGTGTATTCATGTTTCTTCTTGTAGAGAAACAAGTGCTGTTTCTTTACGTGTGTGGGGTGGTTGCATCGAGATAAAAAAATAGTGCACTGATAATGGCTTCGCAGTAGCTGAAATCTCGATTTGCGTAACAAAACTTGCATAAAATAGGATGAATGACTGATGCGCTCTATCATTTATAAATTACTTAACAGTCTCTGAATGCACCCAGTTTCATAATGAAAGGTAACTGATGAAGACTTTTAAGAATTATGGTCTTGGTTCATTAGGGCTATGCCAGACTTCACTGTGTACCGTCATACTGGAACTTTGGTACTGGAATATCGTTCTGATACTTTACCTTGTACTTATTCTAAGACCAAACTCACAATAACATTTCGACGATTCCATCAGGACTTCAGCCTTCCCCAGTGTAGTTCATTGGTTATTTTCTAGTTAGTGGATTTTCTGGCAGTTTTTGTTTTCAGCCTAAAGGTCATCGGCCTTAGACCATACTTACGTTTATCCGGTTCTCTACACAAAGTGACTGTTCCATCCTTCAGCCTTCCCAGATATATCAGAGCTTGAGATAAGACTCTCTTGGTTACTCTTCATTCAAGAAGAAATTGGCTTTCGAAACTGATAAATTCTCAAATTGCCCTTAACGTACACAGAGCAGAAAAACCTTTTCGTGTTAAATAAATTTTCTCTACCAAATTTATACAAACATTTCTTGTTTGCCAAACGTGGCAGACGCACCAGACTGTCGGTAAGGTTTTTCTTTCGCTCTTAGGCCACCTGAGCAATCTTATCCCATATCAGTTGCTGGCGAGATCTTCTTTGATCTTCAGTTTTCATACAGTTACTACACCCACATTGGACATCTTCTTATTGTTATTATAGAGGATGTATTATCTTTAGTATTTCCATTCCCGTTTTTTTTACCATTACTTGTTCCCAGTATTTATGCCCTATCAATTTGCATTGCGATATTCTGAGGCTACGTTTCTTGCAACTGCTCCACCATGGGTAGTGCAGCAGCTTTCTATCTCCTCCTTCTTGTGCGACTTCTGGTAAATGCAACGCCGCCACATAGACCTGCTGGCCTACGTTCTCACTATATCGGAGCTACCATGCTGGATTAACATCCCCCATATCTTGCCGTGGTTTGATTTGGCTACTTTCCTGAGAGTAGGGTGGCTAACAGCCAAAGACATAGTGAATTCCGTCCACTAAAACACAAGTAAAGGTGTTGAACAATCTCCTACTCTTGTAGAATTTTGCTACCTGCAACAAACAGTGCTCTGAGATTAGGAGAAAGGTATAATATCCGCTACATAGTGCAGTTTTGAAACATTTAGCGAGATAGGTGACATGTAGGCACAGCCACGAAACCGCGGGCTCTGTAGAAAATGGCAATATTAACCAACCAGATAGCAGGATTCTCAAAATCCAACGTAGTTTTGCAGTGTCACTCCTGAGTTGAAGGAGATTTTACACACAAACCTCTGGAAAGTGGCCCATGGTAGCGATCTCTTATCTTGCTTGTTTTAAGGGTTCTAAGAAAACTACTTTTTCTAGTCAGAAAGTGCTATCTGATGTCCCACCTGAAGAGTATGGCATGAGTGAACTGAGTGCCTGTTTCTCTACCTGAGGCTGCTGTCTCACCTAGGATTCAGAACACTTTAATGGTGGCCACCTTCTCTTATAAGAATTCTTACCTCTTGCTAGCCATCTCGCAGATATCCAACGGTGTAGTTCCATCATCGTACTGAAAAGAAAGCTCAACAGAAAGCAATCAAAGGAATAATGACTGGAGGTGCTCAATCACGATTGCTATTACAGTGAAGAGCAAACGAAAATGGTACACCAGCCTAATGTCGTTCAGGGCCCCCGCGAGCACCCAGAATGCAAATCGACGTGGCATGGACTCAACTGCTGTCTGAAGTGGTACTGGAGGGAACTGACACCATGAATCCTGCACAGCTGTCCAAAATCCCGGGAATTCCCTTCCGAACAACACGTTGCAAGGCATCCTAGATATGTTCAATAAGGTTCATGTCTGGGGAGTTTAGTGGGAAGCGGAAGTGTTTCTGGAGGCACCTTTACGGAGTCTCCACCAGCTTGAATAGTCCACTGCTGACATTGAGGGTTCATGGATTCATGAGATTGTCTCCATACCAGTACACGTCCATCCGATCAATACAATTTGAAACGAGACTCGTTAGACCAGACAACACGTTTCCGGTCATCAACAGTCCAATGTTGGTGTGACGAAGTGTAAAGCTTTGTGTCGAGCAGTCACCAAGGGTACACGAGTGGAAACTCGGCTCCGAAAGCCTCTATCGGTGACGTTTCGTTGAAAGGTAGGCACTCTGACACTTGCTGATGGTCCTAAATAGATACCTGTAGCCATCTGCGGAAGGGTTGCACTTCTATCGCGTTGAACGATTTTCTTCATTCGTTGTTGGTCCCGGTCTTGTGGGATCTTTTTTCGGCAGCTGCGATGTCGGAGATTTGATGTTTTACCGTATTCCTGATATTCACGGTTGGGGATGAAATGGTCATACGGAAAAATCCCCACTTCATCGCTACCTCGGAGTTGCCGTGTCCCATCGCTCGTGTGCCGATTGTAACAGAACGTTCAAATTCACTTAAATGCTTATAACCTCCCATTGCAGCAGCAGTGACCGATGTAACAACTGCGCAGACACTTGTCGTCTCATACAGGCGTTGGCGACCGGAGCATCGTGTTCTGTCTGTTTACATATTTTTGTGTTTGGAAACGCATGACTATGCCAGTTTATTTGGTGCTTTAGTGTATTACGCATCGTTAGCGCTTGGCTACTTGATCAAAATATTCTGCTACATGTTGGGTGACAGTTTCTGGGGAAACAGCTGTCCGACAGTAGTATGGACCGAACAAGAAAAATTGTGTAGTAAAAGCGGGCTCCAAAATGCATACCTTAACAGCTTTGAGTACTTGTTCAGTAGAACAGATGTGTTTCACAGAAACGAACAAAGCAAGTACTCATACATACCTCTTAAGTTGTGCCGTTTAGAGCCCGTGTTTACTGAACATACTCTTTTAATGTTTTGGTTGATACTACCCCGTATTAAAATACGGAAAACAAAGAGTTTACAGTAGAACATACGTTTTTCGCATTGTCGAAGATGAAGAAGTGCTTACTGCTCTTAAGGTATGTATTTTACAGCCCATGTTTACTGTACAGTTTGCTTCGAATGATAGTTTCTGTCATATCTATGAATATTTTCCATTCCTGCTTGATACCCTGTACATTCACTCTACTTCGCTCATCATTATTTATTTTGTGGAACAAATAGACAACTCGTCTACCACTGGCCCCTCCCGCCGGAGGTTCGAGTCCTATCCCGGGCATGGGTGTGTGTATTGCTCTTAGCATAAGTTAGAAGGTTGGGTTGGGTTGTTTTGGGGGAAGAGACCAAACAGCGAAGACATAGGTCTCATCGGGTTAGGGAAGGACGGGAAAGGAAGCCGGCCGTGCCCTTTCAAAGGAACCATCCCGGTATTTGACTGGAGCGATTTAGGGACACCACGGAAAACCTAGATCAGGCTGGCCACACACGGGATTGAGCCGTCGTCCTCCCGAATGCGAGTCCAGTGTGCTAACCACTGCGCCTCATCGCTCGGTCATAAGTAAGATTATTTTTAAGTAGTCTAAGGGCCGATGACCTCAGCTGTTTGGTCCGTTAGGAATTCACACACATTTGAACATCATGTACAACTTTTAGTTTCTCATTTCCTAATGTGATACCCTCGGCATCACTTGCTTTAATTTGACAACATTACATTATCTTGTTTATACGTTTTGTAATTCCTTTTCAAGACACTATCCATGCCATTCAACTGTTAATGCGGGACTAAAACACTAATCATTTCACCATTTTCTCACCCCGTCTCCCCCTATCTCCTCACAGACTCTGTCTCTATCTCTGTCTCTCTCTCTCTCTCTCTCTCTCTCTCTCTCTCTCTCTCTCTCTCACACACACACACACACACACACACACACACACACATATACACGAGCACACACCTTTCATCACCACATGGAGTTTATATTTTGCTTCCGGACATGAGTGCGTGTTGTGTGTGTGTGTGTGTGTGTGTGTGTGATCAAAAAGTATAGTGGCTCAAGAAAGAGACAAAGTAGAAGGAAGAAGAACGAAATAGATTGGTGAAAAACAGGGAGGATGTGGCCCGTACCAGTGGCGACTCAGTAGTAAGAGTTTTAGAGCCGTATTGGCCCCGGGGTGTTCAATTTGAGAGGAGCGAGGGAAAGCGAGGGAAACAGAGCGGTGGTCACAGCGAGGGGCTGGGGTCGGAGCTCATAAAGCGCAGCGCAGGTCGCCGCTGTCGACCCGGATTTACGGCGGCGACGCGCCGCGCGGTGGGCCGGCCGGCTGGCCAGTTGATTGCGCTTCATGCTCCACGTCACGGCCGGCCACGAAATATTACGGCGGCCGCATTAAGGCCGGTGCGGCTGCGAGCCGCGGGCCGTCCATCGGCCGCGACAGATGCTGATTATTCCGTAAATCACACTGACGGCCCGGCCGCGGCGGCAGCGAGCGGTCGCGCCGCCGAATTCCTAGCCCTTCTTCGAATTGCCGTCTGCAGCTGCGTTAATGAGCGGCCAAAGGGCTCATTAACTTCTATGGCGGCCACTCTTCCCTCCTTCCCTCACTGTTCTGCAGTAATGTCGTGCGTGGGACATTATGCGCTTTTGAGAAAACAATTGAGGGACCAGTGACAGAACAAGTCTGCCTGTACGTAACTACACCGGGAGAGGTGTCGCAGGGCTTCTTTTTCCTTTGTTTC
The DNA here is from genome assembly GCF_023897955.1 of Schistocerca gregaria. Taxonomy (NCBI): domain Eukaryota; kingdom Metazoa; phylum Arthropoda; class Insecta; order Orthoptera; family Acrididae; genus Schistocerca; species Schistocerca gregaria. The sequence continues at coordinate 175,858,133 of NC_064926.1, forward strand.
CTTCCAAATCGCTTCTAGGAAGAGCCGAGTCGGTTCGTGTTCAGTCTTTAATGACATCGTCGTAGACGGCATGTCCTACACTACTGGCCAATAAAATTGCTACATCACGGAGATGACGTGGTACAGACGGTAAATTTAACCGACAGAATGAAGATGCTGTGACATGCAAATGATTTGCCTTTCGGAGCATTCACAAATGGTTGGCGCCGGTGGCGACACTTACGACGTGTTGACATCAGGAAAGTTTGCAACCGATTTCTCATACACAAACAGCAGTTGACCGGCGTTGCCTAGTGAAACGTTGCTGTGAAGCCTCGTGTAAGGAGCAGAAATCCATACCATCACGTTTCTGACTTTGATAAAGGTCGGGTTGTAGTTAATCGCGATTGCAGTTTATCGTATCGCGACATTGCTGCTCGCGTTGGTCGAGATCCAATGACTGTTAGCAGAATATGGAATCGGTGGGTTCAGGAGGGTAATACGGAACGCCGTGCTCGATCCCAACGGCCTCGTATCACTAGCAGTCGAGATGACAGACATCTTATCCGCATGGCTGTAACGGATCGTACAGCCACGTCCAGGTCCCCGAGTCAAAAGATGGGGACGTTTGCAAGACAACAACCATCTGCACAATCAGTACGACGACGTTTGCAGCAGCATGAACTATCAGCTCGGAGGGCGTGGCTGCGGTTACCCTTGACGCTGCATCACGGACAGGAGCTCCTGCGATGGTGTACTCAACGACGAACCTGGGTGCACGAATGGCAAAACGTCATTTTTTCGGATGAATCCAAGTTATGTTTACAGCATCATGATGGTCGCATCAGTGTTTGGCGACATCCCGGTGAACGCACACTGGTAGCGTGTATTCGTCATCGCCATACTGGCGTGATGGTATGGGGTGCCATTGGTTACACGTCTCGGTCACCTCTTGTTCGCACCGTCGGCACTTTGAACAGTGGACGCTACATTTCAGATGTGTTACGACCCGTGCCTCTACCCTTCATTCGATCCCTGCGAAACCCTACATTTCAGCAGGATAATGCACGACCACATGTTGCAGGTGCTGTATGGGCCTTTGTGGATACAGAAAATGTTCGACCGCTGCTCAATGGTGGCCGAGCAACTGGCTCGTCGCAATACGCCAGTCACTACTCTTGATGGTGGTATCGTGTTGAAGCTGCATGGGCAGCTGAACCTGTACACGCCATCCAAGGTCTTGTTGACCCAATGTCCAGGCGTAGCAAGGCCATTATTACGGCTAGAGGTGGTTGTTCTGGGTACTGATTTCTCAGGATCTATGCACCCAAATGGCGTGAAAATATAATCACATGTCAGTTTTAGTATATTTGTCCACTGAATATCTATTTATCATCTGCATTTCTTCTTGGTGCAGCAACTGTAATGGCCAGTAGTGTACTAACCTTGCCTCCGTGCACAGAACATAGTAACGCAGTAAATTGTTTATGACGTACCTTCGTTTCTAATCTTTGTACATAATATTCTTTCTTTTGCATCTGATCAATGTAACAATGTTATTTCACTGTGTCGTGATTTCATGGTAGATTCAAAATTCGATAGGCATATTGAGTCACTTATACATTAAAATGTGAAAAGACCCTTCAGTTGCTCATTACACCGACGGCAGCGGCCGAAGTGGCCAAGAAGTTTTACGCGCTACAGTCTGGAACCGCGCGACAGCTACGGTCGGAGGATGGAATCCTGCCTTGGGCATGGATGTGTGTGATTTCCATAGGTTAATTGGGTTTCAGTAGATCTAGGTTATAGGGGACTGATGACCTCAGAATTTAAGTCCCATAGTGCACAGAGCCATTTGAACCATTTGAACCGACTGCAGATAAAAGGAAACACCGAGAAGGAGTTGCCTGCCATACACGAAAACTGATACGCCTGTTTCTACATCTGAAAGACGATGTCTGTCTAGATTTCGCGCCAGCCGCGTAACAGTAGCGCAAGTAGCAACACTAAGGATGGGCAAATCAAACTGGCTTTAAATGCACGCAGTAATGGTCGTGAGCGTTTGTTCATTTTGAGATCGGACGTGGTGAGTTGATGTCAGTCCTGAATGTGCGTAGAAGGCGATAAAGATGTCACTATCAATACATCACTGAATTTGAACGATATCCTATAATATGTTTACGAGAAGTTGAATGTTCCTTCCGCGATTCTGCTAAAAGACTTTGTTGCAGCTGTGGTCATGAAAATGTATGGTCGCTGCTAAGATTGAAGACCGTCATCTTCGACGAGTGGCTCCGGTGCATCGTACTACATCTGCTGCAATAGTTTGAGCTGCAGTTGGTACCACAGTGACACAACGACCTGTTACAAATCGGTTATTTCTAAGACAACTCCGAGCCAGATGACTGTAGAGTGCCGTCATTTGCGACTTCAGTGTCGCACAAGTGAGATCTCATTAGAGGGCGGGCTGGAGATCTTTCCTGCTTACTGATGAAAGGTGGTTCTGTCTCGGTGCCATTGATTGCCGTTTGTTGGTCAGAAAGAGGCCATTTGAGGGGATGCAATCCATCTGTCTGCATGCTAGAAACACTGGACCAACACCTGGAATTATCGTCTACGGTGCTATATCGTATGACAGCAGGACCACTCTCGCGGTTATCCCATGTAACCAGATTGTCAATTTAAACATTAATATGATGGTTCGACCAGTTGTGCTGTCAGTCATGAACAGCTTTTCACCGTGTGTTTTTCAATGCTCACCAAAATATCGCTGTTGTCACCAACATCCTCTACAGGATATCGACATGTTGGCTTGACCTGCTCGATAACCAATTCTGTTTCCGGTCAAGGACATACTGGTTACCATCGGACGACCAGTACAGCGTCATCCACAACCAACATTAACCGTCTCTGTATTGATGGACCAAGAACAACAAGCATGGAACTCCATCCCACAAACTGACGTCCGTCACCTGTACAATACAATGCATGAACGTTTGCAGGCTTGCATTTAACACTCTGACGACTACACCACTTACTAATGCCCCAGCATTTCACATTTGCAATGAATTATCTCTCGCTTGCTTTTAACCTGTGATTTTGCAAGTTTAACCACTTAAATATATTTCTTAGAACATTGTGTTCCCGAAATTTCATTAATCTATATTAATTATTTTTTGTGTTCCGATTTTTTCCCCTTATTCTATATGGCTATAGACTCTGTTACTCGAAATATTATAATGTTAAAATTAAATAGGTATGTACTGTATTGATAAAGTTACAGATGCTGGTGCATTATTTAATTAAGTGCTCTTATGTACACTCATCGGTAAACTGCTTTACTGAATCATAAATCATTATTAAACGGGGCAATGTATTTGTTGCGTAATAAATTCAGACTCTTCGCTCATGAATAATCTCTCCGTCACCTTATCTTCCGTTTACTTGTTTCAATGCCTCAAGTATGTTTAACTTCCTTCTATTCTGTTAATATTTAGTACTACGTGTAGCGTGTTTTGTGCTTCGCAAATGATGACCAAAAGCAGTTTTTTGGTCTGATGTATTCGTTCTTAGTAGTTATAAAATTCCGACAAGTTGGGCTACATGAAAACGATCACACGTTCCACATTGTAATCTACACATATCCCATGCATAATACTTTTTTCAGTTTTTTACAATTTTACGTTTTAGTTTAAACCTCAGTTGACCTGATGTTGGAAATGACATTTTGTACTGCCTAAGGAAAGCATGTGCAAACCTTTGCTAGCCGCTGTGGCCGTGCCGTTCTAGGCGCTTCAGTCCGGAACCGAGCGACTGCTACGGTCGCAGGTTAAATTCCAACCTCGGGCATGGATGTGTGTGATTAGGTTAGTTAGGCTTAAGTAGTTCTAAGTTCTAGGGGGCTGATTACCACAGAAGTTAAGTCCCATAGTGCTCAGAGCCATCTGAACCATTTTTTGCAAAACGTTCCGTGATATGGCCATAATTTGTCAACTGAATAAGCTTTGTTTTTCTTTACGTGTTTTTTGCGTGTTTGAGACTAGGTGTAACTGAGCTTCTCTTGAGAGTATTGGCTACTTCTGCCAGTTTGAGGACGCATAGCTTCCTACTTCATCTAACGGAAGCTTTCACCATCGAGCTCAGCATTTCGCTCTATATCCAGAGTGTCCAACAAATTACTTCCCGATTTTAAAATTAAACAACGTATATACAAAGACATGTAGAGGAGGGAGTTAAACGTCTCGTTGACAAAGAGGTCATTAAGGACGGAGCAAAAGCCCGGATTAGGGAAGTATAGGGAAGGAAATCGGTCGTGCCCATTCAAAGGAACCACCCCCACATTTGCCTGAAGCTATCTAGAGAAACAACAGGAATCCTAAATGAGTGTCGCCTCACACGGGTTTGAATCGTCGTTCCAGTGCCAAAGGTGCGCAGAAGACAGTTCTAACCTGTATGTTTATGATGAAAGCTGTAGTAATTTTATACAGATGTTTTGAAATAGTCGGAACAGAAGCTACTAACACACACACCTGTACTCCGTATAGCACGGATAAATAAACTTGTCCTCTCAAGTAGCCTTTCGAATCACAATACAAACTTCTGAAAATGTCCACCGCTGACAGCAGAGAGATGGCGAAACGAAATAATGAAATTTTTTATCACATCTTGTGACTCCACGGAAATGGCTATAATTACTACAGAGGCAGTCATTCATTCATGCTCATCCAGTCTGGTGGGACAGTTCCGACAGACAGTGTCTTTCATTGTACCCCAGAAAAGGTAGTCGCAAGAAGTCATATCGATTGAATATGGAGACCAGAAATGCCAGGACCTGTAACTTTTGGATGATTCCAAGCAATGGTTCTATTCTTGGGGTGTTCGTCAAGAAAGCGAAATAGCTGTTAGGTACGATGTTGTTGGTCCCCATCTTGTGTAAACCACTAGGTAGATTGTTGATCGTCCAACGTTTCCTGTGTGGGCACAAGTTGCTCTAAAACTGCAATGTGAGTTTCACTAATTATCCATCTTCGAATTGATAAAGGGTCGGTAAAGGCTGTGATCATGTCACACGCCAACAGAGATCTGGGAGAATGCAGTGGTATCGCTTCACCAAATACCCCAGTTCTCTTTATTCACGACGATTCCATTCAGATGTAAGTATTCTCCATCGCCGAACTAAATGCAGACAACATTTCAAGTTTCATAGTCAGTCATTGTGACAATCTCTTTCACTAGATAAGTCCTTTGAAACATAGTAGATACTGGTGCGACCAGGTAAAAGAGTTTTGAAGTCAGTGGTATGTCCATTGTTTGTCAGTGTTTTATGAGTGCAGCAACGCCTCAATATACTCTGCGCTGCAATTCGTCAGTCGTATTTCGTCGGATGTTGCTGAATAAGTCCAGGAACTCTCTCAATATTTTCATGAGTAACCGCATTTAGTCTCAGGCCAACATTCGCCACATTCTACTTTGGCTAAGAACTTGCGAAATGTTTCCACAACAGATCGCTTTGGTACTTTGAATTGTTTCATACTGTTTCAGCCTGTGATATTCCGGTACCAGATGCACACATTGCTCAGTGCAATACATGATATCAACATCTCGTTTCGGTGCGCTAACCTCCTTCCTCTACTGAACGGCGGAACTAACCGCTCTGGGTCCCAGGATAATATTTACAGATACTTTCTTTTGCCATTAGAGCACACTCAGTTAGCAGCTATTGTAACTACTGTTTCCAGACCTCTATACAGAAGTCGTCCAAGCTTCACAATACCATTTGCTGTATTCTTTTATCGGTCTCAGTTTTCGTCTTATTTACCTTTATAATCCTGAAGTTGATGATTCCCTATGGAAGTGTATTCCACTTTTCGACACGGAAATCCTTGGTATACAGGGTGATTCAAAAAGAATACCACAACTTTAGGAATTTAAAACTCTGCAACGACAAAAGGCAGAGCTAAGCACTATCTGTCGGCGAATTAAGGGAGCTATAAAGTTTCATTTAGTTGTACATTTGTTCGCTTGAGGCGCTGCTGACTAGGCGTCAGCGTCAGTTGATGCTAAGATGGCAACCGCTCAACAGATAGCCTTTTGTGTTATTGAGTACGGTAGAAGTGAATCAACGACAGTTGTTCAGCGTGCATTTCGAACGAAGTATGGTGTTAAACCTCCTGATAGGTGGTGTATCAAACTTTGGTATAAACAGTTTACAGAGAATGGGTGTTTGTGCAAAGGGAAAAGTTCTGGACGGCCGAGAACGAGTGATGAATATGTAGCACGCATCCAGCAAGCATTTGTTTGCAGCCCAGGAAAATCGACTCGCAGAGCTAGCAGAGAGCTGCAAATTCCACAATCAACTGTATGGAGAGTCCTACGAAAAAGGTTGGTTATGAAATCTTATCGTCTGAAATTGGTTCAAGCACTGTCTGCAGCTGATAAGATTAAAAGAATCGGTTTCTGTGATTTTATCCTTGCTCAAATGGAAACAGATGAATCTTTTGTTTCAAAGATTGTGTTTAGTGATGAAGCAACTTTCCACACTAATGGGAAAGTCAACTGTAACAATGTCTGTAAATGGGGCACTGAGAATCCCCAGGAAACAACTCAGTATGAACGTGACTCGTCTAAGGTGAACGTTTTCTGTGCCATTTCAGCCAATAAAGTTTTTGGTCCCTTTTTCTTCGAAGGTGCTACTGTAACTGGACTACAGTATCTGGAAATGTTAGAGAATTGGCTGTTCCCTCAGCTCGAAGAAGAAGCACAACAATTCATATTTCAGCAGGATGGAGCACCACCAGATTGGCACTTATCTGTCCGTAACTACCTGAACGTCAACTACCCGAGGCGATGGATCGGCCGCCAGGCAGCCCATGACAGAGAGCACTTCATCACTGGCCTCCAAGAAGCCCCGATCTTACCACCTGCGATTTTTTCTTATGGGGGTATGTTAAGGATGTGGTGTTTTGGCAACCTCTCCCAGCCACCATTGATGATTTGAAACGAGAAATAACAGCAGCTATCCAAACTGTTACGCCTGATATGCTACAGAGAGTGTGGAACGAGTTGGAGTATCGGGTTGATATTGCTCGAGTGTCTGGAGGGGGCCATATTGAACATCTCTGAACTTGTTTTTGAGTGAAAGAAAAACCTTTTTAAATACTCTTTGTAATGATGTATAACAGTAAGTTATATTATGTTTCTTTCATTAAATACACATTTTTATATTTGTGGTATTCTTTTTGAATCACCCTGTATTACACGTCATCGATGTGAAAAATTGCTTATCATGAAATATCACTAGTACATATATTTCCATTAATACCTACTGAACATATTCACAGCTTTAGATGAAGTTTATCATTTCTACACAAAACCTTTGCTGGATATATGAATATTACGTTTATAAGATTGTAACACTCATCTCCGAAGCTTGTGTGCCTCAAAACTGGGACGTCAACAATACGACGCGATTTCATGTGACACATAAGAACAGTATTGAGTGAAATAGATCATTATTTCCTATTTGATGCCTCATATCAGAAATTGTGAACGAAATTAGGATCTCATAGTCAGAAACCAACATACACAAGTGGTCGAGCGAGGTACTGCTGTGCCAGAAATCTGCATTTGTATCCGAGATATGGAGGTTCAAATTGCCGTCTGGAAACCCAGATTTGGATTTTCTGTGATTTTCCTAAACTGCTTAATTCAAATGCCAGGAACACTTCCGTGGAAAGGACACACGATTTTTTCCCCAAGATTGTGCTTCGTGTCTGAAGATTCCATCGTAGGTGGGTCATTACATCTTATTCTTTCTTCCATCCTTCCTTTTCTTCGACATGCTATACACAATTACACCAAGTTGAGCCTTGATTTAGAAACCTAAGATAACACATCAATTCAAACTGAAGTAACATAGATTTAAAAATGAAATAATCATCCCTAATACATGAACTAGCTAACGACGCGTTGTTAACGACGTACAGTGCTTCATATGTGAAAATGAGCGTGGAAACAAATACACTTTGAGCATGAAAGAAAATCTTAATTGTAAAGTTATTTTTGGGTTTTAATTTTTTCTCTTTTTTTCTCTGAAATTTGTGTAAAAATAGGGTTATGTTGTTACCCAGTATTTTAGTTCAGTACGCCATCCCCATTTCCAGTTAATCAAAAGGCAACAGAAAGTGAAAAGTAACTATTATTTATTTGTGTTAACTAAGAGAAACCCTTGTGTTAACTAAGAGAAACACCTCTTTAGCCTTGTTTCACGAACTTTATTCTCACTGTGCGACCTAGGTTACAAATGATATCTATTCATTCTTGACACAGACTGTAAAAGTTATCTCTGTTGACTGTTTGTACAAATTACTTATGGATTTACAAAATTCACTAGGACACAATCTATAAAATTCCTTAGAACAGCGTTTACAATAAATATAACTAAATATATACAGGAGTAGAACTGTGAAAAAATTGGAGATTTTTGTTATGTAAATGAAGGCATTAATGTCCTTCTTCTATATAGGTGTTGCAATATTGCCTTAAAGTGGTGAATAATCTACATCTACATATATACTCAGCAATCCACCATACGGTGCGTGGCGGAGGGTACTTCGTACCACAACTATCATCTCCTCTCCCTATTCCACTCCCAAACAGAACGAGGGAAAAATGACTGCTTATATGCCTCTGTACGAGCGCTAATCTCTCTTACCTTTTCTTTGTGGTCTTTCCGCGAAATAAGTTGGGGGCAGTAAAATTGTACTGCAGTCAGTCTCACATGCTGGTTCTCTAAATTTCCTCAGTAGCGATTCACGAAAAGAACGCCTCCTTTCCTCTAGAGACTCCCACCCGAGTTGCTGAAGCATTTCCGTAACACTCACGTGATGATAAAACCTACCAGTAACAAATCTAGCAGCCCGCATCTGAATTCCTTCTATGTCCTCCCTCAATCCGACCTGATAGGGATCCCAAACGCTCGAGGAGTACTAAAGAATAGGTCGTATTAGTGTTTCATAAGCGGTCTCCTTTACAGATGAACCACATCTTCCCAAAATTCTACCAATGAACCGAATGCGACTATCTGACTTCCCCACAACTGCCATTACATGCTTGTCCCACTTCATATCGCTCTGCAATGTTATGCTCAAATATTTAATCGACGTGACTGTGTAAAGCGCTACGTTACTAATGGAGTATTCAAAGATTGAAAAAAGCGCAGGTGACGCCTGTGTATAAGAAGGGTCCTCAAAATTACAGACCAATATCCTTAACACCGGTTTGTTTCAGGATTCTCCAATATATTCTCAGTTTGAATATAATGAATTTCCTTGAGACAGAGAAGTTGCTGTTCATGCATCAGAACGGCTTTAGAAAGCATCGCTCCTGCGAAACGAAACTCGCCCATTTGCAAATGATATCTTGCGAACCATGGATGAAGGGTATTAGACGAATCCCATATTCCTCGACTTCCGGAAAGCGTTTGACTCGGTGCCCCACTGCAGACTCATAACTAAGGTACGAGCATATGGGATTGGTTCCCAAATGTGTGAGTGGCTCTAAGACTTCTTAACTAATAAAACCCAGTACATTGTGCTCGATGGTGAGTGTTCATCGGAGGTGAGGGTATCATCTGGAGTCGTTCGGGACTTTAGGTTGGGCAAGAGATTCGCGATAAATGCAAGCTAAGTAAGGAGCTAATGCACCAGAGTACTCTCTGTAAAACCGAACTGGATTCCCATCAGGATCTGGCGATTTATTTATTTTCAACCCATTCAGTTGCTTCACCACCCAAGGAATGTCTATCACTATGTCCTCCATACGGGAATCTGTACGAGACTCAAACGACGGTATGTTTGTACGATCCTCCTGCGTGAAAGATTTCTCAAATGCTAAATTTAAAATTTCAGCTTTCATTTTGCTGTCTTCCGTTGCCAGGCCAGACTGATCAGTGAGTGACTGGATGGAAGCCTTCGACCCGCTTACCGATTTTATGGGAGACCAGAATTTTCTTGGATTTTCAGAAAGATCTTTTGCTAACGTGTGACGGTGATAGTGGTTGTATTCTTCGCGCATCGCTCTTTTTACAGCATTAGTCTCTACTAACTTTTGCCTATCCTCATTCTCCTGATCTTTCAAGTACCGCGTGTGCAACTGTCTTTGTTTCCTGAGCATTCTCCGAATTGCTCTGTTGATCCACATTGCGTGTTTTCCATCCGTAACCCACTTTTTCGGCACATACTTGTCCAATGTGTAATTTACAATGTGTTTAATAATTAAACACATAAACTAAACACATAAATAATTACAATGTGTTTAATAATTAAACTGAGTTTATTCATTTCATGATAAATATGATGATGTAGAGATTTGTTCCTTATTTTCTAAAATATCTGAGTGAGGTTTCATCCTTTACTTCTATGTGTACAGCTTCTATATCTGTTATGTATTTGTTGTCTCTATGTATGTACTGTTCGACAAAGGATGACTCTGGCTTCTCTACCTATACGGAGGAGCAAAAGAGCCTTATGAGCTAATTTCCCGTCGCTAGGTACCCTCCGTCGCTCCAGCAACCTAAGATAAATTACAACTAAAAGGTGTGCCAGTTGTTTGCGTAACCTATAAAATGTTATATCAATCTCATCCGGCCCCGACTGCATCTTCTTCATATTCCACCATCCATTATCTCAATATCTCCTATTTCGGAGTTCGTATGATCGTTGAAACAAAAGGCCGTATTACGATATTCCTTGGTGAAAAAGTTTCGGAAGTCCGATTTTAGTATGTCGGCCTTCTTTCTATCATTTTCATCTACAACTGTTCCTCAAGCTACATACCGTGAAACGTCCCCTTAGAAAAATTTATACTAGACTGGGCCACCTGGAAACAAGCCATTAGTGTGTGCCTTTCAGAGACACAGGTAAAAAAAAAAAGAGGCCATTATCCTCGCTATTGACATTCATTCCTTTGTAGAAAGCCTAATGAAACGATGAGAAACATTACATGGCTATTGTCTTGCTAGTTGACAGAATGGGATCACGATTTTTAAAATACGTTTGAGGCAGATGACACGTTTGACATGAGCAGAGAATTTTTTTTTTAGGTTTTGAAATTATTGGAGGAAGTTACGGAGATTTTGAGAATTTGACTGTGGTGTTATGATGTTATTATTACGATGACGATGTGAATTATGCTGCTGAGGTATGTTTAAGCTGATGCTATATGAGTTATTTGGTTATGCTACGTATCTGTTATGATGAAATATTCAAGAAGTGTCGACGAATATATATATATATATATATATATATATATATATATATATATATATATATGTGTGTGTGTGTGTGTGTGTGTGTGTGTGTGTGTAATAAGGTAAGAAATAATTAGTAGTGGTTAGGGACTCTGATTTGTGAAAAAGGATGTTGGAAACCGAGAATCGTACTTTAAGAGTTATGAAATGAGTGTATTTGCCTGAATGTATCACTATGCTGGAAAAAAATTTTTTGGACACTATTCTATTTAAAGGATTTTGTTCCTACATATTTGTAACGCAAATTCTTGACCTGTGAATTTTTTTATATGAGACTGCCACTGTAGCCGAAACTGGTGTCGTAAATATTTCGATAAGACAGTTAAGTGACCACCTGCACGTAATGCGTCGTGGGCACCCAGCTGCGCGACAACCACCTGACAAAAGAAAGCCATTAGTGTGTGCCTTTCAGAGGCACAGGTGGAGAAAAAAATAAAGAGGCCTTTATCGTCGCTATAGACATTCCTTTGTAGAAAGCATCGCAAAAACGACAGGCTCATTACTTGGAAAGATACTTTCCTACATCTGCACACCGGATAATGACAAGCGTCTTTCTACGAGAGTTGAGAGAATTTGTACTAACTTATGAAATGTCACATGACTATTGAATGATATTTTTATACTTGGTCTTTCATAGTTGCTAATTTCATTTGATATCTGGTTTCCAGCTGTGTTGCAGCATTGGTTATATAAAATAAAATTAAATGCATTTGCTAATGTAAACACTTTCTGTCAACAGATCTATTAAATAATCATTTTATGATCCACGTTCTTCGAAAAAGGAGCACTTGGAAAGGAAAGAACAATAAGAAGGGATTAATAACAGTAACTGAATACTTAGTTTTCTTTTCAACTACTTGGTAATATCTGTTGTAGAATTAGTTTTGTGGTGCACCACTTTCATTGCATAGACATTAAGATGTGAATAGACATTGTCCTTAACTGCATTGTTGTCTTTAGTGTAACATTTTTTCTGATTGAGCTTTGTCATGTTTAGGTATAAGTTATAGCATTTTCTGTGGCTGTTTGCCATTCATAGTGCTACTGAATGTCACTTTGTATTACTAGGTTAAGCCAATTTTATCACTGATTTATTTTTCTTGTTTGCTGCGCATTGCCTTATATTAGTTGTAATATTGCTGCCTTTTTTTTGCCAATTTCCATTTTTTAACATTGCTGTTTGTGTAAATTGTTTTGTGCTGCTGCATTGCCTCATCCCTTAGTTAAGCATCTGAGCTCAGTAGATTTAAGTTAGCTTAAGAGGGGGTAGCCTATATAAGAGAATGATTGGAAGAAATGCATTGAGAAGTTATACGAAAAAAGTACAGAAATCAGGTATAGATAGGACTTTTTGGAAATAATGAAGAACGAAGGGAGATCTCCGAGAAGTAAAGAAAGTTTTGTTTGCAAAATACTGCAGTAAAACAAACCCTGTCCTTTCCTTATGTTATCCCACTATGTGTTTGTGTAACCTTGTGTATTTGTTTTCTTCCTGTCTCTGTGTGCTGTTTCATAGAATTTTTTCTCTTCTAATACTAAGCTACATTCACTATGATGAATAATACTGTTATCCTCAAATATAATTTGCGTTAATAACATGTTATTTACTTCATAAAGATGTTTACACATTATTTATTCTGTTTTGTTCTAATGCTCATGTGTGAAGTTGATGTTTCAAAAGTTATTCTGATCTTTTATGTATGTACTTATGTCGTAATTTTTGTAACACCGATGTATTTGCTATTTCGATTCTTTTGTAAAGCCTGTACTACTGCAAATGTTATCTGTATTGTTATGTTCTTTAAAGATGTATTTTGTACCTTTGTTATTGTATTCTTATGTTATAAAATTGTAACTGACATCAGTTCATCAAATTAAGCAACTTGTAAATTACATTTCACTGCACACGTTTCTGTTGGTCATAGTATATGGACAATATGTGAGAAGTAGGGACTGTTAGTGTTTGCACATGTGTTAATAATTCAGCAAGGGACTGGACAACAGCATTGCTGGTTCTAAGGACAGATCAAACAAATTCTTTGTGATTGGACAAGTGGTGGTTTATGGACTTGCTATATTCTCCGCAAGACTCTTCAATGGTGATTGTGCGCCTGCACAGTCAAACAGATGGCTGCTGGCCATCTCAACAAGGACTACAGTGGGTCTACACCTTCGATGGCCCACCAATACCATTATTTCTACATGGACTGCCGTGGGTCTGTACCTCTGGTGGTCCACCAATACCCTAATCTCTACCAGGACTACAGTGGGTCTGCTCTGTGATGACCTACCTACCAATAGTCTTCAACTTCGACTGACTCTGCTGTGGGTTTGCTCTGTTGTGGCCCATTACCTGTCTGCATGTCAAGTGTCAGCACAGTCTTTCCGTTGGAAGGACAACACTACTTCTTCAAGACTGCTTAGAAATCCACTACTTCCAAGTGCAATTTCTTTTATTGCTCAGACTCTGAGAAAAACACTGCAATTTTACTGTGATGAATGATCAGGACTGTCTATATGGACTGTGAGAAAATTTTAGCTTTTGACCAACATTGTATCAATAAGTGTGTGCATTTGATATCTTTGTTATAGTAATTATGAAAAATTTTTTCAAATCTGTATTGGCCACTGCCCAAAACAATTTGTAAATTTTTTTGTGGGGAGCATGGGGGCTATGTAAGTAGGCTGTTTAGGTTATCTTATTGGTAACGCCACATAGCGCTCTGTATGATAATCACTGGCTGTGCTGTGCGCAGTCTGTGGCTGGTTTGCATTGTTGTCTGCCACTGTGGTGTTGGGCAGCGGCAGATGGATGCTAACAGCGCGTAGCGTTGCGCAGTTGGAGGTGAGCCGCCGGCAGTGGTGGACGTGGGGTGAGAGATGGCGGAGATTTGAAATTTGTAAGAATTGGTGTCATGAACTGCTATATATATTATGACTAGTGAGGTAAATACATTGTTTGTTCTCTATTAAAATATTTCATTTCCTAACTATGCCTATCAGTAGTTAGTGCCTTCAGTAGTTTGAATCTTTTAGTTAGCTGGCAGTAGCGGCGCTCGCTGTATTGCAGTAGTTCGAGTAACGAAGATTTTTGGTGAGGTAAGTGATTTGTGAAAGGTATAGGTTAATGTTAGTCAGGGCCATTCGTCGTAGGGATTTTTGAAAGTCAGATTGCGTTGCGCTAAAAATATTGTGTGTCAGTTTAAGCACAGTCGTGTATAATTGTTCAAAGAGGACGTTTCACATAGACCAGTCTAGTATAAATTTTTCTAAGGGGACGTTTCAACCGATATGTGGCGGAGGGCACTTTTCAAAGCACTAACTGATTCCCCTTACTAGGTCCACTGGCGATGGCGCGTTGGAAGAATGATTTTCGGTAAGCCTAAGTATTAGGTCTGATTACATGAATTTTCTTGTGGTAATTTCGCAAGTTGTATCTAGGAGGGAGTAATATGTTGTCCAACTCTTCAAATGGTTAATTGGCTCTGAGCACTATGGCACTGATGTCATCAGTCCCCTAGAACTTAGAAATACTTAAACCTAACTAACCTAAGGACATCACACACATCCATTTCCGAGGCCGGACTCGAACCTGCGACCGTAGCAGTCGCGCGGATCCTAATTAAACCGCCTAGAACCGCACGGCAACAGCGGCCGACTGTCGAACTCTTCCAAGATATATACCACTTGGAATTTCAACATTTAATCCCCCCTTTTCCCACAACGCCTCTATTGTAACGTCTGCCACTGCAATTCGTAGAGTGTCTCTGTAACACTTTCGCCGCGATTAAACCACCCCTGACGAAAGTGCCGCTGTTCATTGGATTTTCTCGATCTCTTCTATCAACTCTACCTGGATCCTATACGATGAGCATTAGAAAAGAATCGGTCGAAAAGCCTCCTTGAATCCCCTTGCACCGTGGATGAGATTATTCCAATGAATCTTGGTCTGGCAACTGAATTCCTACTGCTTGTTTTGTGTGATCATTCCACTTAAGATCGGCTAGGGTAGTAGTTTGTAGATACCCAACTGCAGATAATGTTTCCAGTAGTTTGTAAACAATAGTGCAGTTGCAGAGGAGTACATTTCGTTTCTTATGTATGTACAATATGCTACATTTATTTGTGATCAGGGTCAACTGCCAGAGCCTGCGCCAGTGTTCATTTGTCTGCAGGTCATGCTCTAAATTAGTATTTTCCTCTGGTATTGCTACTTTCCTGTAGAGAACTGTATCATGAGCGAACAGTCTTAAAGAGGATCCGACGCATTCAACTAGATCATTTATATATGTTGTAAACAATAACGGATCTGTCATACTTCGGTATTTACTTTTACATTTGTCGACTTTGTTCGGTTAAGGGCGATATGTTTGTGTTTTCAATCCAGTCGTAAATATGCTCCGATACTCAATAAACTCGTACTTTTTTCACTAAACGTCAGTTCTGAAGGCTGTGTCACGGACGTGACAGCGACCAGGACATCGTTGTCTACAGCGCCGTGGCTCTCATGCAGGAACAGAGCGAGCCGAGTCTGCCAAAATCTCTGTTTGCGGAATAGCATTTGAATTTTATATAGGCGATATTCATTCTCCAAAAACGCCATAAGTCTCACGCATGAAACATATTGTATAACCTGACAACAGATTCACGTCAGTAATGTAGGTGTATAACTTTGTCCAATTGCCACACGACCCTTCTTGAAAGTGGGATTCACCAGCGCTTTCTTCCTATCTCTAGACCAAGCTCTTTCGCATGACCTTTGCAGAATTTTATGGGTATCTCATCTGGTCAGACACATTCCCATTACTAAACGGTTGTAGTTGCCTTTCTCTTCGGCGATCATTATCTGCACATTTCGCATATAGAAGTCCGTACTGGAACAAGGGACCGTCTTACTAAATTGCGCACTGAAAGAGTTCGGAAGACCGAATTCAGTATTTCGTCCTTCTCTCTCCTGTCTTAGGCTCAGGTGCCAATATGGTAACTGGGTGAGTGTATAGGTGATTTCGAACCGCTTACGGATTTACCGTACGACAAAAAATTCTTAGGGCTTTTATTCAGAGCGGATTATAACTACAGCTTTACTGATCGGTTAATGTGACAATATGATTGTGATTGTGTATGACGGATAACTTTGATTTTGCACAAGGCTATCGTCTCCAAAGGAAATTTGACCGGTTGTTGGAGAGAAGTGTAGAACAAGTTATTCTAGTAAGCAATACCTGTCACTCCTGCATTTTTCACATATTCGTATTTTGTTTACTATTAAAAGCAGTGCCATCAGTCACGTGAAATACGAAAGGGAAAGGGACATCAGTTTATCCAAAGAGACCATCACAAATCTAACTGAAATAATTCTAAACATTATTACTGCGTCCGCCAGTCGAGTTGGGCACTGTCTTTTCGATATCTAAGCGGTAGCGAGGACAACAATGAATATGTAACTGTTTGACTGTACATGTGGCAACAGAAGGTTGACATACGTTTCTGACAACACAACACGTTACACAACAACAATGGAGAAAGACAGCTACTGCCTTATATCGTTAACACTCAGATACGTTAATTTGGAAAAGATAATGAAACTCGTTGTTGAAAGTAAATGATTGGCTGGAGGTAGTTCTTTTGTTGCGACAATTATTTACGTAAACTCAGATTAACCTCTACTTACAATCACTGGATTCCTGAATATTGCAACCTAAATACCTTGAATGGATTGTAACCATTATGAAAATTTACTGGATTGAAAAAACAACACCGAAATACAAAACACGCTGGCGCACTAATTATTATCACAATAGACACTGACATGGAATATATAAACTTAATTAGTCTTCTGTTATATTTGAGATTGCCAGAATTACTGTAATCTAAAGTTACTGACTTTGTCTTCAGTTAATTACAAAGAATAACTCTGACACTGAATATTACAGAAAACGCTGTTAATGAGACTTCATTGCCCATTCTTTTCAGTTGCCTTTTCAGCAAAGCAAAAAAAGCTGGCAATGATAGTTTTCATATTCGTCTTCTTTTAACTTCAAACAACGACATTCGAACATTTAATAACGGGAAAGGAACTGGCTCCTAAGTATGTTACAATGACTGAGGACAATAACAGTTTTTACGTATGTTATTTATTATTCAATTAAAGACACGCAGATTATGAGACTGGGAGATGCCTCACGAAGTTTCGTATGTCAACAAGACTGAAACGTACAATCCACGTACAATGCGCACCACTTGCGTATGTTAACGCTGACGTGCCGCTAGCAAGAAATTCTGGTCACTCAAGCGTCCACAGACAGTGCTACTACACAAATGTTTGCTCTCTGCCCACGATATCGTTTTTTCTAACTTCAATAAACGGCGTTAACGCAGAAACCTTCCACAGTAATGAAAAATAATTTATACCAACTACAGTACTTATTACATTCCTAACCAAAACCTAGTTTCTGAACACTTACAGTTTAAAACAAGTAGATCACATTTACAAAGCAACCAATTGCCGAAAACAATGCAGGTACCAGATATGTGTTATAATGTCACATATACCACACATTCTCTTAATCTATCTATCTAAAAAGGACAGAATCAGCGAATGCCAACACGAAACAAATACAAAATGGTAATGCAGATGTCAGTTTAAACTTGTGTGCTCTTGTATTTTTGTAGTTGATTTCGCTATTTTACTTGTTGTTGTTTTGGTCTTCAGTCCTGAGACTGGTTTTATGCACCTCTTCATGCTTCTCTATCCTGTGCAAGCTGCTTCATCTCCCAGTACGTACTGCACCCTACATTCTTCTCAATCTACTTAGTGTATTTATCTCTTGGTCTCCCTCTACGATTTTTTCCCTCAACGCTGTCCTCCAATACTGAATTGGTGATCTCTTGAGGTCTCAGAACATGTCCTAATAAGCGATAGCTTCTCCTAGCTAAGTTGTGCCACAAACTCCTCTTCTCCCCAATTCTATTCAGTACCTCCTCATTAGTTATGTGATCTACCCATCTAATCTTCACCATTCTTCTGTAGCATCACATTTCGAAAGCTTCTATTCTCTTCTTGTCCAAACTATTTATCGTCCATGTTTCACTTCCATACATGGCTACACTCCATAGAAATACTTTCAGAAACTACTTCCTGACACTTACATTAATACACGAGGTTAACTAATTTCTCTTCTTCAGACACGCTTTCCTAGCCATTGCCAGTCTACATTTTATATCCTCTCTACTTCGACCATCATCATTTATTTTGCTATCCAAATACCAAAACTCCTTATCACTTTAAGTGTCTCATTTCCTAATCTAGTTTGCTCAGCATCACCCGAGCTAACTCGACTACATTCCACTATCCTAGTTTTGCTTTTGTTGATGTTCATCTTATATCCTCCTTTCAAGTCACTGTCCATTCCGTTCAACTGCTCTTCCAAGTCCTTTGCTGCCTCTGACAGAATTAAAATGTAATCGGCTAACCTCAAAGTTTTTATATCTTCTCCATGGATTTTAATAACTACCCAGAATTTATCTTTTGCTTGCTCAATGTACAGATTGAGTAACATCGGGGAG
This sequence comes from Schistocerca gregaria, assembly GCF_023897955.1. Lineage (NCBI taxonomy): Eukaryota > Metazoa > Arthropoda > Insecta > Orthoptera > Acrididae > Schistocerca > Schistocerca gregaria. The sequence goes on from NC_064926.1 coordinate 175,876,986, forward strand.
AGGCTACAACCGTGTCTCACTCTCATCCCAACCACTGCTTCCCTTTCATGTCCCTCGACTCTTATAACTGCCATCTAGTCTGTGTCAAAATTGTAAATAGCCTTTCGCTCCGTGTATTTTACACCTGCCACCTTCAGAATTTGAAAGTGAGTTTTCCAGTCAACATTGTCAGAAGCTTTCTCTAAGTCTACAAAAGCTAGAAACGTGTGTTTGCCTTTTCTTAACCTTGCTTGTAAGATAAGCCGTAGTGTCAGTATTGCCTCACATGTTCCTACATTTCTCGTTCGTTTGTAATTATTCGCGTTAGTATTTTGCAGCCGTGAAATATTAAACTGACAGTTCGGTAATTTTAACATCTGTCAACACCTGCTGTCTTTGGGATTGGAATTATTACATTCTTCTTGAAGTCTGAAGGTATTTCGCCTGTCTCATACATCATGCCCACTAGATAGTAGAGTTTTGTTAGGCCTGGCTCTCCCAAGGCTCTGAGTAGTTCTAATGGCATGTTGTCTACTCCGGAGCCCTTGTTTCGACTTGTTCTTTCAGTGCTCTGTCAAACTCTTCATGCAGTATCATATCTCCCATTTCCATTACATTGCCCTAAAGTACATCGCCCTTGTATAGACCCTCTATATACCCTTCCATCTTTCTGCTTTCCCTTCTTTGCCGACCCAGTAGCCAAGCGGTTCTAGGCGCTACAGTCGGGAACCGCGAGACCTCTGCGGTCGCAGGTTCGAATCCTGCCTCGGGCATGGAAGTGTGATGTCCATAGGTTAGTTAGGTTTAAGCAGTTCTAAGTTCTAGGGGACTGATGACCTCAGACGCTAGGCCCAATAGTGCTCAGAGCCATTTGAACCATTTTCCCTTCTTTGCTTAGAACTGGGTTTCCATCTGAGCTCTTGATATTCGTAAAACTGGTTCTCTTTTCTCCAACGGTCTCTTTAATTTTCCTTTATTCAGTGTCTATCTCACCCCTAGTGAGGGAAGCCTCTCCATCCTTACATTTGTCCTGCAGCCATCCCTGCTTAGCCATTTTGCACTTCCTGTCGATCTAATTTTTGAGACGTTTGTATTCCTCTTTGCCAGCTTCATTTACTACAATTTTATATTTTCTCCTTTCATCAATTAAATTCAATATCTCTTCTGCTACCCAAGGATTTCTACTAGCCCTCGTCTTTTTACCTACTTGATCCTCTGCTGCCTTCACTACTTTATCCCTCAAAGCTGCCCATTCTTCTTCTACTGTATTTCTTTCCTTCATTCTTGTCAATTGTTCCCTTATGCTCTCCCTCAAACTACACTCCTGGAAATGGAAAAAAGAACACATTGACACCGGTGTGTCAGACCCACCATACTTGCTCCGGACACTGCGAGAGGGCTGTACAAGCAATGATCACACGCACGGCACAGCGGACACACCAGGAACCGCGGTGTTGGCCGTCGAATGGCGCTAGCTGCGCAGCATTTGTGCACCGCCGCCGTCAGTGTCAGCCAGTTTGCCGTGGCATACGGAGCTCCATCGCAGTCTTTAACACTGGTAGCATGCCGCGACAGCGTGGACGTGAACCATATGTGCAGTTGACGGACTTTGAGCGAGGGCGTATAGTGGGCATGCGGGAGGCCGGGTGGACGTACCACCGAATTGCTCAACACATGGGGCGTGAGGTCTCCACAGTACATCGATGTTGTCGCCAGTGGTCGGCGGAAGGTGCACGTGCCCGTCGACCTGGGACCGGACCGCAGCGACGCCCGGATGCACGCCAAGACCGTAGGATCCTACGCAGTGCCGTAGGGGACCGCACCGCCAATTCCCAGCAAATTAGGGACACTGTTGCTCCTGGGGTATCGGCGAGGACCATTCGCAACCGTCTCCATGAATCTGGGCTACGGTCCCGCACACCGTTAGGCCGTCTTCCGCTCACGCCCCAACATCGTGCAGCCCGCCTCCAGTGGTGTCGCGACAGGCGTGAATGGAGGGACGAATGGAGACGTGTCGTCTTCAGCGATGAGAGTCGCTTCTGCCTCGGTGCCAATGATGGTCGTATGCGTGTTTGGCGCCGTGCAGATGAGCGCCACAATCAGGACTGCATACGACCGAGGCACACAGGGCTAACACCCGGCATCATGGTGTGGGGAGTGATCTCCTACACTGGCCGTATACCTCTGGTGATCGTCGAGGGGACACTGAATAGTGCACGGTACATCCAAACCGTCATCGAACCCATCGTTCTACCATTCCTAGACCGGCAAGGGAACTTGCTGTTCCAACAGTACAATGCACGTCCGCATGTATCCCGTGCCACCCAACGTGCTCTAGAAGGTGTAAGTCAACTACCCTGGCCAGCAAGATCTCCGGATCTGTCCCCCATTGAGCCTGTTTGGGACTGGATGAAGCGTCGTCTCACGCGGTCTGCACGTCCAGCACGAACGCTGGTCCAACTGAGGCGCCAGGTGGAAATGGCATGGCAAGCCGTTCCACAGGACTACATCCAGCATCTCTACGATCGTCCCCATGGGAGAATAGCAGCCAGCATTGCTGCGAAAGGTGGATATACACTGTACTAGTGCCGACATTGTGCATGCTCTGTTGCCTGTGTCTATGTGCCTGTGGTTCTGTCAGTGTGATCATGTGATGTATCTGACTCCAGGAATGTGTCAATAAAGTTTCCCTTTCTTGGGACAATGAATTCACGGTGTTCTTATTTCAATTTCCATGAGTGTATGTGCAATGTCTGGTCTAGTCAGTTTATCCATGTTCCATCTCCTTAAATTGCCGTCTTTTTGCCGTTTCTTCAGTTTAAATCTACAGTTCATAGCCAATAGATTGTGGTCAGACTCCACATCTGCCCTTGGAAATGTCTTACAGTTTAAAACCTGGTTCCTAAATCTCTGTCTTACCATTATATAATTTATCTGAAACCTGTCAGTATCTCCAGCTATTTCTATGTATACAATCTTCTTTTATGATTCTTGAACGAAGTGTTAGCTATGATTAAAATATGTTGCGTGCAAAATTCTACCAGGCGGCTTCCTCCTTCATTTCATACCCCCAATCCATATTCACCTAATACGTTTCCTTCTCTTCCTTTTCCTACTATCGAATTCCAGTCACCCATGACTACTAAATTTTCGTCTCGATTCACTATCTGATTAATTTATTTCATCTCACCATACATTTCTTCAATTACTTCGTCATCTGCAGAGATAGTTGGCATACAAACTTGTACTACTGTAGGAGGCGTGGGCTTCCTATCTATCTTGACCACCTTCACTATGCTGTTTGTTGTAGCTTACCAGCACTTCAATTTTTTTATTCATTATTACACCTACTCCTGCGTTACCCCCATTTGATTTTGTATTTATAACCCTGTATTCACCTGATCGAAAGTCTTGTTCCTCCTTCCACCGAAATTCGCTAATTCCCACTATATGTAACTTTAACTTACCCACTTCCCTTTTTAAATTTTCTAACGTAACTGACCGATTATGGGATCTCACATTCCACGTTCCGATCCGTAGAACCCCAGTTTTCTTTCTCCTGACTACGACGTCCTCTTTAGTAGTCCGCACTCGAAGATCCTAATAGGGGACTATTTTATCCAAGAGGACGCCATCATCATTTAACCATACAGTAAAGCTGCATGCCCTCGGGAAAAATTACAGCTGTAGTTTCCCCTTGCTTTCAGCCGTTCGCAGTACCACCACAGCAAGGCCGTTTTGGTTAGTGTTACAAGGCCATATCAATCAATCATCCAGACTGTTGCCCCTGCAACTACTGAAAAGGCTGCTGCTCCTCTTCAGGAACCACACCTTAGTCTGGCCTCTCAACAGATACCCCTCCGTTGTTGTTACACCTACGGTACGGCTATCTGTATCGCTCAGGTACGCAAGCCTCCGAACCAACAGCAAGATCTATGGTTCAGGGGAGGAGGGGGGGGGCTATTTTACTTACTGTTTCCTAACTAATTTTTCTTTAGAGCACACAGAACATTTCGCTATATAACCACACTATTGCCATGACAACTCAGTGCCACTGCCTTCCAAATCAACTCATTGTATCTCTACCTAAATCAAATAACCATAATTTTTTGTATCAGTATTACGAACATTGGTAGTATTTTACCTCGTATACGGCATAAGAAGAAGAAGAAAAGAGAATCATTATTTACAACTCGTTTTTCAATTCATTTACGTGCATCACCTTAATACTAGTTAAACAACTAAAGATTCTTTTCTATTTAAGATTAATTTTAGCGAGTTACGTTTTCAGTTGTGAGTCTTAGCATGTAGAAGCAAAACTTTTTTTTTAGTCGTTAAAATTTACGGACGAAGACATTATCTTTGTTTTTGAAAATTCGTTGTTACCACTACTATATCTTTTAAATACACTAATGGCTGAATTTGTAAGTAGCAGGACAAATTATGTTCTGGCGCAATTTTGATATCAAACCTATCCCAAATTAATCGTGCACATTAATTAATTCATCAATTAATTAGCCCTAACTCCTAATGATGTTCCGAGCTGGTACATGGGTCCTTTCCTCGCCACATCTCGACCTCTCCCCTCCTCCCTCCACTTCCCAAACTGTCCCCCACCCCCTCCGCTGGAAATGGCAGGAAACTCGCTCTGTCTTTGTTGAACTGCCAGCATCGGAGGATCAATGTAGTATTTATTCAATTTCAACCTTCATAGTCTTTGAGGGGGGGGGGGGGGATGGCGTGATAACGGAGAGCATCTCAATCATTGACTGGCTCTGTGAATGCCATTTGTCAGCTATACTGGCCTGATTTACCGAGATGGAAGTTAGGTGGTGAGCTACAGCACTCAGCGGAAAATTATACCTAGATATCCATACGCATGTCTATGAAACAGTAAATGGAGGCTCCAGTTATGTACAGCTACCTAGACATATAGGTGATCAGAAGGCAGGCATTAATGCTCAAAATAAAAGAGATCAGGCTTGTTTTGCATGGTCAGCTCTGGCTTGGGAGTGAAATGGCATAGAAGCTCCGCAGCGCACATCTCGATGCGGCTTAGGTACTGACGTTCGTTAGGTGTTGCAACGTTGGCGGTTTCAAATTACTTGTTAAACTGCAGTTCGTACCTACATTTGAAGCTCAGAATACCAGAATATCAGTTCATGCCTTTGGCCTGGAGCAACCCATGTCAAATCAGGTCGACGACCTCTCCGTTTCTCCAAATGTACCCTTTACCGTAAGATGCATGTAAAAATGCTCTTATTATACGATGAGAAAAATAAGGAGAACGGCCGTTACCATTACGTTTATATGAAAGATATGTCCAAACTCCTTTCTTCCAAATTGTCAACAGGTACAGGTGTAGAGCATATTTGCTTAAGGTGACTCAATGCGTTTGCCTCAGACAGGTTTTTAACAAACAGTCTAGTAGGTTGCGCACCCAAAGATTGCAGAATACAGAGAAAAAAAAGGCATAAGGTTTAAAAAAAAAGATCACAACCAGGAGCAATGTCCTTTTGTAGACCAACTTTGAATGTCATCTCGCTCCTGTGACCCGCTGTAAAGGTGACCTACTTCACAGAAAAACACGTAGCATATGCAGCAGCTGTTAAATTCTGTTACCTACGATTCGAGTCTTAACCGTTATAAGTCTTGCGTCGAGGATAATTCAGCGGTTTGGCTGCTCACTGAGCTCGAAAAATTTTCATGGGTGTTTTACGAACCTTGCAACTACCACGTTCTCGGGAGCAAATCTTAGACTAATGAGGATTAGTTCAATAACGCGGTTCATTGTCATATTTGTAGGCTGCCGGCTGCCGTTAGAAAGAAAAGTGAAAACTCCTCTGAGGGACCACTGTCATCGTTTGAGGAAGTTCCATGGTGTAGCCCATAACACATGCAATTGTAAGAACCAATTAGCAGGGCATGTACCTGTTTCCTTTCACAGTTTAAGCAGGTATGATGCTCACCTTCTTGTTATACACTTGGCTGATTTCGTTATGTAGAAAAGGATAAGTGTCCTGCGTGACTGCCTTGAGATATCTATTTCATTCTCCAAATGAATGGCGCCAAGAATCACGCTCCGCTTCATTGACTCGCTACGTTTTATGCAGGTGCCCCTCCAGAAAATCCCTGAAACTCTGCCTTTGGAAGAAACGCACATCACTCAAGCTGCATTTCCAGACAAGGGAAAGTTTCAGCTTGTGACTAGGAAGTGGGTTTTCTCATGAGAGTATCAGGATAGTATGGCAAAACTCAACGAACCCAGACTACCCGATATTAAATGGATTCTCCAACAACCTTACAGGTGATGCCATATCGGATGCACAGTATAAGCATGCTGATAATGCCTGGGAGAAGTTCAGCATATCCACTTTAGAGGAGTACGCACTTCTTTACGTGAACACAGACGTTCACTTGCTCGCGGACGTATTCGAGAATGTCTGGAGTCTATGCGTGAGAACATACTCTCTGGATCCCCCATTTTACTACATGGCACCTTGGTTATACTGGGACGCTAAATTTAAGAAAACGAAGCGCAGTATCGCACTATTGACTGACACGGACATGCTTCCTTCCTTTGGGAGAGGGATAAGTGGGGGACTTCGCCAGTGTGTCCACAGGCACGCCAAGGTAAATAACCCACGGTTGGGTGACAGGTTCAAAGCATCCCTTGATTGGAGCTACGCAACGTACCTGGATGTAAATAACTTATACGGCCATGCTAAGCAACAATCACTGCCGACTGGCGATTTTCTTTGGACGCTCGAAGATGAATGTTTAGGATTAGGTAGAGAAATCAGGAGGCTATGGCTGCTGAATCTGATGTGGGGTAAGTGGTGGATCCTATTAGTTTCCATGATGTGGACATCGCTTTGCCACTGTTTTCAGAGCAGGTAGTTCTGCGAGGAGGCTCCACCCAAAACTGATGACAACGCTGGGGTATAGGCGGAGATATATCATGCATCATCATAATTTCCAGCACTGTATCATCTTGTGTATGCAGCTGGTTAGAATCACCTGGGTTACCTCCATCAAACAATCACCCTGACTGATGGAGAGAGAGAGCATTCTCTATGTGTGGCAGCGAGGAAGACTTTTGTAAATTAATCAGTAATTAAATTTTCAGTGAAACAATGGAGAATTTGAGGGAACGACGAGAAAAGTCCAAATTTTAAGGGGGGCACCATATTCAATGAGAATGTTTTTGCTGTGAACGGAGCGAAGACTGCAGCAACGTTTATGAAGCTTATTTATGTGGGGATGTGCATACTAGACCTATGAAAATTCCATATGTACCGCTTTCATTATGGGTTTGCGAAAACTCATTTCGCAGATCCTAAATAACTTTATAAGGATACAGATAGCTTCATATGTTGGGTGAAGAAATGCGATCCATGCGAAGTAATGCGGTACCCCGGTAATGAATTCGACACTTCCTTATACATGGCCAATAATCCTTATGGTATTGTTCCACAGATCAACAATGTTATTGGCTCATGAAAGACGAGGCGAATAGATTGCCGATTGTAGTGTTTGTAGGTACACGATCACAAATCTATGCTAATCGCACATGGGAAAGTGCCACCCCCAGAGATTAGCAAGAGTGTGTCGTATAGCATCGAGAGCCATCAAAGGCTATTTTGCAGTGGCTGTACAACAGTGTTGGCAACGGGGCACCGCAGGCTTAACATATCGTACAGCAAACCAGCATTTGATCTAGAGGAGACTTGGTGTACACAGTGCCGCAGTCTAAAATCGGCCTGTCGCTTCATGCCGATAAAAGGGTACTCTGTGATGACGGGATTGAAACTCGCCCATATTGGCACAGTTCACTCTTGTTGCGAAGGAAGGCGTGGGGGACTCTGAGTGAGGGGAAGAGAATGAGTGATAGTATATATATATATATATATATATATATATATATATATATATATATATATATATATATATATGTGTGTGTGTGTGTGTGTGTGTGTGTGTGTGTGTCACCGGCGACTTGGTATCGCCATAGCTTTGAGGAGCAGCGAGAAGGTTGGTTGGCTGGTTGTGGGGAATAAGGGGACTAAGCGCATCCAGAAGGCGGTCCACTGTAGCCGACGCTACTACTAGCTACACTCCTGGAAATTGAAATAAGAACACCGTGAATTCATTGTCCCAGGAAGGGGAAACTTTATTGACACATTCCTGGGGTCAGATACATCACATGATCTCACTGACAGAACCACAGGCACATAGACATAGGCAACAGAGCATGCACAATGTCAGCAATAGTACAGTGTAAATCCACCTTTCGCAGCAATGCAGGCTGCTATTCTCCCATGGAGACGATCGTAGAGATGCTGGATGTAGTCCTGTGGAACGGCTTGCCATGCCATTTCCACCTGGCGCCTCAGTTGGACCAGCGTTCGTGCTGGACGTGCAGACCGCGTGAGACGACGCTTCATCCAGTCCCAAACAGGCTCAATGGGGGACAGATCCGGAGATCTTGCTGGCCAGGGTAGTTGACTTACACCTTCTAGAGCACGTTGGGTGGCACGGGATACATGCGGACGTGCATTGTCCTGTTGGAACAGCAAGTTCCCTTGCCGGTCTAGGAATGGTAGAACGATGGGTTCGATGACGGTTTGGATGTACCGTGCACTATTCAGTGTCCCCTCGACGATCACCAGAGGTGTACGGCCAGTGTAGGAGATCGCTCCCCACACCATGATGCCGGGTGTTGGCCCTGTGTGCCTCGGTCGTATGCAGTCCTGATTGTGGCGCTCACCTGCACGGCGCCAAACACGCATACGACCATCATTGGCACCAAGGAAGAAGCGACTCTCATCGCTGAAGACGACACGTCTCCATTCGTCCCTCCATTCACGCCTGTCGCGACACCACAGGAGGGGGGCTGCACCATGTTGGGGCGTGAGCGGAAGACGGCCCAACGGTGCGTGGGACCGTAGCCCAGCTTCATGGAGACGGTTGCGAATGGTCCTCGTCGATACCCCAGGAGCAACAGTGTCCCTAATGTGCTGGGAAGTGGCGGTGCGGTCCCCTACGGCACTGCGTAGGATCCTACGGTCTTGGCGTGCATCCGTGCGTCGCTGCGGTCCGGTCCCAGGTCGACGGGCACGTGCACCTTCCGCCGACCACTGGCGACAACATCGATGTACTGTGGAGACCTCACGCCCCACGTGTTGAGCAATTCGGCGGTACGTCCACCCGGCTTCCCGCATGCCCACTATACGCCCTCGCTCAAAATCCGTCAACTGCACATACGGTTCACGTCCACGCTGTCGCGGCATGCTACCAGTGTTAAAGTCTGCGATGGAGCTCCGTATGCCACGGAAAACTGGCTGACACTGACGGCGGCGGTGCACAAATGCTGCGCAGCTAGCGCCATTCGACGGCCAACACCGCGGTTATTGGTGTGTCCGCTGTACCGTGCGTGTGATCATTGCTTGTACAGCCCTCTCGCAGTGTCCGGAGCAAGTATGGTGGTTCTGACACACCGGTGTCAATGTGTTCTTTTTTCCATTTCCAGGAGTGTATTTACAGACTGTAGTCAATTCTCCTTATGTCTCTTCACAGGAAGCAAAGTCCCAAGCCATTTAGTACTGTGTAAATAAATCGAATAATATCCCAAAAATCCAAGAAAATCAGTCAGGAGAAACTGATTATGAACAAGTAGACTCCTACTAAAGAGAAAATTGCCAGATTGTGGGGCTACTGGGGTTAGAACGAGAAGAACATACACACACAAAGATATGTTCTGCAGAGTTCTCAATATAGCCTGAAAACAAAATCTGAGGGCTGTTAAAACAGATATATATTTCTCCACTGAAAATAACTGTGTCAACAGCTACTTTTTACTAGAAACTCTGCTTACAAGGAATTAAATATGCAAACTCAAATGCAGTGATCTAATTTACTCGCTGTGAACTATTTAGACGTAGTCACAGGAAGTGGAGGAAGTCAACCCACACAATGTTATGCAATAATATTTACGCTGGAATTAAAATTTAGAGTAATCTAAATAATATGTTTCCGGTATTAGTACGATCAGTGTGCTATTATAAAGGATTTCGATGAGGTTACTGAATTTCCGTACGACCAAAACTGCTTAGTGTTTTTAGATATTTTTTTGAAATTTGTCGAACGCTTTTTCTAATCTTCTAACTCAGCTCGTTTCCTTTCCCTTCTCAAGGTACATTCGCGAAATATCCCGCGCCAAGTGAACTCTTGCTTGGTACGTAGACATAACCGATCAACTAGTTGTCAGTAACGCACATTATCGCTGTCTATTATAATGATTCGTAATAGAACGTCAGCTGCAGGAAATCTGTAAGAAATGCATCATAGTGCCTTGGCAGTGCAAAAGAAGTATAGTCTGACTTTACATTATTTGTATGTATCATAGTGAACTGTCAGTGGACATTTCAGTTTGGGTTTCTATCGTGCACAATGAGAATAGGAGCATAGAAGGTGTCAGATCTTTCACACCAGACGAAATTACCGTCTTCGTCACATGAAGGGAAACAGGTATTGTAAAGACTATGTTCGGTTTGATCAACAGCTTTGAAGATGTCACTGACACTGAAATCGTGGAGGATGATGAACTCGAGTAACTACCTTTCGACAACATTACTGATGTCCAACCAATTTATGAACCTTTTACTGATCGCGTAGTTTTTGACTATGTTCCTTTCGATGATGTAAAGAAGGTAATTGAAGGAAAAACTAATTGCTGGTAACTGAAAACTATTATGCAGCACTTCAGAAGCTTCAAGAACAGGAAGTCTATCTCGTTATCAGTGACATCGTAAACAAGAAGGAGAAACTCAAGAACAATTGGACTACGTTTTGTCTGCCTTTCAAGAGGCGAAGATTAATTGTGTGGCTGTGCATAATGTTTGTATAAGGCGGTAGGCATGCGCAATAGCTAGAGCGCTTTGATGAGGATTTCCAAGATAGATTATGTGGATGTGGAGTTTTGCGGCAGTCAAAAGACTGTGAATCGCAAAGTTACGCACTTTGTAACGCAACGAGAGAGAGAATTCTGCAATTGCATGTAGCTTTGAATTCACGGAACTGAAATTCTAAGTACCGACCAATATCGATTTAATCAAGACATTTACAGGGTCCACACACTGTCTGGCAGGAGGAAACGATACACGATTGACGGAGTGCAACCAGCGTCTGGAATATCACACTCGTATACAATTCAATCAAACATTTCCGTGGAAAGGAAACTTATTTAACCACTACTCATTGTGTTCTGTGGACCATGTGGTACATTTGATCAGAACTGTACAAAAGAAAATGAACTGACGTTGGAATGTATACATGTTGTTGTGTTCCTCAGTTCGAAGACTGGTCTGATGCAGCTTTCCATGCTAGGCTATTCTGTGCAAGCTGCTTCATCTCCCAGAACCAACAGCAACCTACATCCTTCTGAATCGGTTTAGTGTATTCATCGCTTGGTCTCCCTCTACTATTTTTACCCTCCACGCTGCCCTCCAGTACTAAATTGGTGATCCGTTGATGCCTCACAATAAGTCTTACCAAACGATCCCTTCTTCTGGTCAAGTTGTGCCATAGATTTCTCTTCTCCCTAATTCTATTCCGTACCAGCTCATTTATTATGTGATCTACCCATCTAATCTTCAACATTCTACAGCAGCACCACATTTCGAAAGCTTCTATGCTTTTCTTGTCTAAACTATTTATCGTCCACGTTTCACTTTAATACATGGCTACACTCCAAACAAATATTTTCAGAAACGACTAGCTGACAGTTAAATCTATACTCGATGTTAACAAATTTTAATTCTTCTGCTTTCCTTGCCATTGTCAGTCTACATTTTATGTCCTCTCTGCTTCGTTCATCATACGCTATTTTGCTCCCTAAATAGCAGAACTCCTGTACTACATTAAGTGTCTGATTTCCTAATCTAATTCCCGAAGCATCATCCGATTTAATTCGACTACATTCCATTATCCACGTTTTGCTTTTATTGGTGTTCATCCCATATCCTCCTTTCAAGATACTGCCCATTCCGTTAAGCTGCTCTCACAGGTCCTTTGCTGTCTCTGACAGAATTACAATGTCATCGGTGAACTACAAAGATTTTATTTCTTCTCCACGGATTTTAATTCCCACTCAGAATTTTTCTTTTGTTTCCTTTACTGCTTGCTAAATATACAGACTGAATAACATCTGGGATAGGCTACAACCCTGTCTCACACCCTTCCCAACCACTGCTCCCCTTTCATGCCCCTCGACTCTTATAACTGTTATCTGGTTTCTGTACAATTTGTAAAAAGCATTTCGCTCTCTGTATTTTACCCCTGACACCTTCAGAATTTTAAACAGAATATTCCAGCCTACATTGTCAAAAGCTTTCTCTGAGTCTATAAATGCTAGGAACTTAGGTATGCCTTTCCTTAACCTATTTTCTAATATAAGCCGTAGTGTCAGTATTGCCCCACGTATTCCAACATTTCTAGGGAACCCAAACTAATCTTCCCCGAGGTCGGCTTCTATTAGTTTTTCCATTCGTCTGTAAAGAATTCGTGTTAGTGTTTTCCAACAGTTGCTTACTAAACTGACAACATCTGTCAACATCTGCTTTCTTTGGGATTGGAATTATTATATTCTTCTTGAAGACTGAGAGTATTTCGCCTGTCTCATACATCTTGCTCATTAGATGGTAGAGTTTTGTCAGGGCTGGCTCTCCCAAGGCTTAGATCTAATGGAATGTAGTATACTTGCGGGTCTTGTAGTGCTACGTGAAACTCTTCATGCAGTGTCCTATCTCCAATTTTCTCTTCATCTACATCCTCTTCCATTTCCATAATATTGTCCTCAAGAACTTCGCCCTTGCATAGACCCTCTATATACTTCTTCCACCTTTCTGCTATCCCTTCTTTGCTTAGAAATGGGTTTCCAACTGAGTTCTTGATATTCATGCAAGTGGTTCTCTTTTCTCCAAAGGTCTCTTTGATTTTGCTGTAGGCAATATCTATCTTACCCCTAGTGATATACGCCTCTACATCGTTCCAATTGGCCACCAGCCATCCCTGCTTAGCCATTTTGCACTTACTGACGATCTCAGTTTGGAGACGTTTGTATTACTTTTTATCTGTTGCATTCACATCCTTTTTTGTTATTTCTCCTTACATCAATTAAAATGAATATCTCTTTGTTACCCAAGGATTTCTACTAGCCCTCGTCTTTTTACGTACTTTATCCTCTGCTGCCTTCACTATTTCATCTCTTAAAGTTACCCATTCTTCTTCTACTGTTTTCTTTCCCCATTCTTGTCAATCGTTCATTAATGCTCTCCCTGAAAGTCTCTACAACCTCTGGTTCCTACAGTTTAACCTGGTCCCATCTCCTTAAATTCCCACCTTTTTGCAGTTTCCTTAGTTTTAATCTACAGTTCATCACCAATAGATTGTGGTCAGAGTACACATCTGCTCCCGGAAAAGTCTTACAATTTAAAACCTGGTTCCTAAATCTTTGCCATACCATTATCTCAAACCCTTTAGTATCTCCAAGCTTCTTCCATAAATACAACTATGTGACATGATTCTTAAACCATGTGTTAGCTATGATTGAATTATGCTCTGTGGAAAATTCTACCAGGTGGTTTCCTCTTTCATTCCTTACCCCCATTCCATATTCACCTACTACGTTTCTCTCTCTTCCTTTTCCTAGTATCGAATTCTAGTCACCCATGACTATTAAATTTCAGTCTCCCTTCACTATCTGAATAATTTCTATTATCTCATCATACATTTCATCAATCTCTTCGTCATCTGCGGGGCTAGTTGGCATATAAACTAGTACTATTGTGGTAGGCGTGGGCTTCGTGTCTATCTTGGCCACAATAATGCGTAGTAGTTCACCCGCATTCAAATCTTTTAAATCATTATTAAACCTACTCCTGCATTACCCCTATTTGATTTTGTATTTATAATCCTGTATTCACCTGACCCGAAGTCTTGTTCCTCCTGCCACTGAACTTCACTAATTCCCGCAGTATGTAACTTTAACCTGTCCTTTTCCCTTTTTAAATTTTCTAACCTACCTTCCCGATTAAGGGATCTGACATTCCACGCTCCGACCCGTAGATCGCCAGTTTCCTTTCTCCTGATAACGACGTCCTCCTGAGTAGTCCCCGCCTGGAGATCCGAATGGGGGACTATTTTACCTCCGAAATATTTTACCCAGGATGATGGGATCATAATTTAACCTTACAGTACAGCTGCATGCCCTCGGGAAAAATTACGGCTATAGTTTCCCCTTCCTTTCAGCCGTTCACAGTGCCAGCACAGTAAGGTCGTTTTGGTTAGTGTTACAAGGCCAGATCACTCAGTCATCCAGACTGTTGCCCCTGCAACTACTGAAATGGCTGCAGCTCCTCTTCAGGAACCACACGTTTGTCTGGACTCTCAACAGAGACCCTCCGTTGTGGCTGCACCTAGGGTACGGCTATCTGTATCGTTGAGGCACGCAACGCTCCCCGCCAACGACAAGGTCCATATCTCATAACGATTTCAAAATCTTGCGAAGTGGAGTATTGTTCAAACGTGGTGTGTAACTGTCTCTCAGTGTTGGAAGAAAACGTTGCCTGGTTCTCGATTCACTTCTCTCGATCAACAGTATCTGTTTGCTTATCCCAGGCACATATAAACAGCAATCAACTATTCCACCTGGCGCCACGTCTCTTGTTCATTCTTTAGATATATATTTTATTCGCCTGTCTTAATGCTTTCATCAACCTTCATCCATTTATCCATAAACAGTTCAGCAGCCCCAGATTCAGTAACGTGATCAAGGATGCCTGGAAGGAAGCTGGTAACCAGTTGAATGTGATGCTTTTGATGCTCCTGACAACCTTATCTAGAGTAGAATAGATTAAAGTTGCTCAATACCCAACTGCACAGCTGCATCATTTATCTGATCCGCATATTGTCGTTTACATTTGTGTTCAACAGACCTCTGCACCAAGACCCAGAAAGAGACTTAATAATAAGTACTCACAGCTAAATGGAATACATAACTGTCATTATGTTACATCAGACTTTTCCGTCCTTTTCATTATTACACCACTATACATAAGGCTCATCAGTACGTTTAATTACCGCCAAGGGCAGCTCAAATTCGTGCAGTTATTACTAACTATACCTGAGGTTTCCATAGTAAACAATTTTATTTCAATATCGGTGAGACCCTTCGTGAATGTACATTGTGGGTTTCACTTGTTAGCTAAGCTCTGACGTCACTTAAAACTGCGATGAAGCTCTTTTTCTTTTAGTTTTCGCAGTGAGTTCCTAATACGGCAATTGAGTATTTTACATCCATTAAATCCTTGCTTATTATGTAACTGTCGGTACAGAAACGCGTAGTGTATATGTACAGTTTCTCAGGAGCATACTAATGTAATTACAATTTTAATTCTTTTGTTGTAAGATCAGCATATCAGTTTACATGAACTGCTAATGAATCACTTCGAAACAAGTGATCTGCATGATTACGTAGGCTTTCGCGGCCAGTCAGTCGACATAAAAGTTTTCTGCGTATGGTAACGCGTCATATTGTATAAAACTACTTCCGGAGAAAACCAACGTTTCGGCCACGGAAGCAGGGCCCTCTTCTGAGTCTAGTGATCTGTACCTCATCCATCCTCTGCATGCAGGCAAGATTAGTACACTACTGGCCATTAAAATTACTATTCCAAGAAGAAATGCAGAAGACAAACGGGTATTCATTGGACAAATATATTATATTAGAACTGACATGTGATTACATTTTCACGCAATTTGGTTGATAGATCTTGAGAAATCAGTACCCAGAACAATTACCTCGGGCCGTAATAACGGCCTCGATATGCCTGGGCATTTAGTCAAACTGAGCTTCGATGGCGTGTACAGGTACAGCTGCCCATGAAGCTTTAACACGATACCACAGTTCATCAAGAGTAGTGACTGGCGTATTGTGACGAACCAGTTGCTCTGCCACCATTGACCAGACGTATACAATTGGTGGGAGGTATGGAGAATCTGCTGGCTTGGGCAGCAGTCGAACATTTTCTGTATCCAGAAAGGCCCGTACAGGACCAGCAACATGCGGTCGTGCATAATCCTGCTGAAATGGAGGGTTTCACAGGGCTCGAATGATGAGTAGAGTCATGGGTCGTAACAAATCTGAAATATAACGTCCACGGTTCAAAGTGCCGTGAATACGAACAAGAGGTGACCGAGACGTGTGACCAATGGCAGCCCATTCCATCACTTCGGGTGATACGCTTTATGGCGATGACAAATACACACTTCCAATGTGCGTTCAACGCGACGTCGCCAAACACGGATGCAACCATCATTATGCTGTAAACAGAACCTGGATTCATCCGAAAAAATGACGTTTTGCCATTCGTGCATGCAGGTTCGTCGTTGAGTACACCATCGTAGGCACTCCTGTCTGTTATGCAGCGTCATTGGTAACCGCAGCCATCATCTACATCTACATCAATACTCTGCAAGCCACCTGACACTGTGTGGCGGAGGGTATCTTCTCCGAGCTGATAGTCCATGCTGCTGCAAACGTCATCGAACTGTTCGTGTACAGATGGTTGTTGTGTTGCAAACGTCCCCATCCGTTAGGGATCGAGACGTGGCTACACAATCCATTACAGCCATGCGGGTAAGGTGCCTGTCATCTCGACTGCTAGTGATACGAGGCCGTTGGGATCCAGTACGGCGTTCCGTATTACCCTCCTGAACCCACCGATTCCATATTCTGCTAACAGTCACTGGATCTCGACCAACGCAAGCAGCAATGTCGCAATACGATAAGCCGCAATCGCGATAGGCTACAATCCGACCTTTATCAAAGACGTGATGGTACCCATTTCTCCTCCTTACACGTGGAATCACAACGTTTCACCAGGCAACGCTTGTTAACTGCTGTTTGTGTATGAGAAATAGGTTGGAAACTCTCCTCATGTCAGGAGGTTGTAGGTTTCGCCACCGGCGCCAACCTCGTGTGAGTGCTCTGAAAAGCTATTTATTTGCGTATCACAGCATCGTCTTCCTACCAATTAAATTTCGCGTCATCTTCGTAGTGTAGCAATTTTAATGGCCAGTATTGTAATTTGTTAATGTTCATGTGAGCTTCGTTCTCGATTTCTCTGAGAGCTGAGGTTTCGTATACGAAGTGTTGGTGTGTGTATGTGTTTGTGTGTGTGTGCATCTTTATTATTTATCACGCGTTCATGTAGTACACATCAGAAGACTTGAAACCCACATCGCTCGAGGTAGGACACTGGTAAGCACACTGAACTGTTCTATGCAGATGCCGGGATCACCATCCGAGCTTGCTCCGTCTCTAATGACCTTCATGTCAGTGGGACGTTAAGACAAATTCTCCCCTTCCTATAGGCCACAATATTAAATCTTCGAGGAAAAAGGAAGAGAGAAACAAAACGACCATTACCAGAAATTAAAAGATACAAATATGGGATCACCTCATTCACTTACAAGGTCCGCGAATGCCATTCATCGTCGTCACGGAACCTACGGATCCATGGTCGAGGTGCAACTCAGCCAATGCAATGTCTTTGGTGACATAGAATTAGAGGAAGCATCCCCTCATATACCCTGTTATTCTGTTAACTGCTCTCTATATGAAAGAATGATTTGAAACATATCAAACGTTGTGTATCTGTACATTATTCATTCTGTAACTAAGAAAACCCTTCTATACCCTCTCATCTTCGTTAAGTTATGTCTCGTACTGAAACCAATTTCAATCGTCTTTTAGTCATACATGTCAATGATTTGTCGAATCAGTTTGGCTGAAAGTTAATTTATTTTAAAATTGAAGAATAGTAACTCGATAAATGCGTAAATGTAATTCCACCCTTAGGAGTAACTGCACGTTGGTTGTCTTAATGTCAAATTGTATCAGGAAAGTATTTTAAATAACTTAGAATCGCAGTCAGTGGTCAAAGGGATACAGATGGCCTACAACCACTGACCCAAATTATCACTAATATTATGCAGCACACCAACAAATCCACAACAAAGTTAATTGTTTTTCAAAATTAGTTACTTATGATTGTCTGGTTACTTTCGAAACAGGACACACACACCCAAAGTAATATTCAGTACAGATTACCAATTCTTCAGGTTGTCGTTTTACGCACAGTAAATAAATGTTTATAAATGTGAAATGAATAAAATTGTCCGACATTATACGATGCCCGCACTTAATTAACATGGGTGAGTTCTTCTTACATCTTGAGAGTAGCATCAGCAGGTGCTATATCAGGTTTGACAGTTGGTGGCCGTGTGTATTACTGCTATTCTTTAGAATTTTTTTTAATTTTTGTGTCTGCGTCGTCAGACATAACCACTAAGCGAATAAGCGTGGTGGTTCATTAAATCATGTTTCCCATCAGTACTAGTATTTTACGTCTGTGGGTAACTAAATATAAAACCACAAATTAATATTTTCGTATTTTTGACTCCGTCATATCACGGGTGACCATCTATATTGGCTGTCGGTGGACAAACAAAACGATAGCATACCAGTTACACGATAATTTAATTTCATTATGTTTGTTGTGGTACACATAGGAACACATAAACGCTGACTAACATGTTCAAATGGCAAAATTTTAAAGAAAACCAGAGGTCAGCACTAACAAGTACGGTCAGTTTTGTAATGAAGTTTACTGACCATAACAATTTTATTATTGCATCCGTTCACTGAATCCTATTTAGCTGTTTTTAATATAGGTCTTTCTGCTGCTTCATTTTTTTCACCTTAAATTAATCATCTACAGTCTTTTACATCTTACCGTACCCTCTCACTGTTGTTTCTAATAGTGAAATTTGTTTAGAAGGTATATCTTTTATGAGTGGACGCTGTGCTAATAAACCGCTGTGAACAGACAGCCTCCACAAGCTTTGTGTATTGTCCACATGATTAAGCGTTGGTGTGGCGCTTGTAACGACGCTTGTTTTATATAGGAGGCCCCTGGAGTCATCGCCAAGTTTCGACGCTGCTTCAAAATAATTTGCCTCTGACCGAGAGAGTTTCTGGATATTGTCGAAGAAAATGGTGAATAATTTCCCGAAAATTTTAACAGACAGTCCATTTGATTACATGACAAACTCGTGTACCCTGTTTCTTTTCTAAAAAAATACAGACTGTTTAAAAAAGGGCTTTGCTACTTTCAAAATTCATACAAATTAATTCACAGTGCGTACAGAGGTGACTGTAGTGTCAATTTGGGGGAATATCTTCTTGTCTCGGGTAGTTCGATAAGGCCGAATCGCACCTTAAGGCGCGCTAGCGGCAGTTGCGTTTAAGGTCCCTCTTTCACTGGACCCGGGCGTGTTACTGTTTGTTTTCGTTTGAGAAATCGAAGTCGGCGGCAATATTTCCGTGTAATTTCCGTCCTAAGTACGCTACAGATCCTCCTAGTAGACCTACAGTTTATGAGTGGCATAAATGCTTTGTAGAAATTGTAGAAACTGGGTGTTCGATAAGATATGGGACATCATCAGGTCGTTCGAGCACACCTGACGACGCGTTGGGCGAGTGAGACAACGTTTTGTCAACCGGCCTACGAAACTGGTCCAGCGATTCTCGCTAATTGCAAATCCCACATACGAATGTTTGGAATCTTTTGGGAAAACGTTTCATTCGAAACCGCACAGATTGACGATCGTACTAAGACACTGATAAAACTGTGCAGATATGTAAATCGATCACATGAGGATGAACATTTCTTGGACATCTTTTCTGACAAGCCAACTTTTCACTTAAGTGGCTAGGTTGACACAAGTAACTGTAGGATTTGGAGCTGCGAAAATCGACATCAAACATTGCAACATGTTCGTGATAGCTCTAAGCTGAACGTTTTTTGTGCACTGAGCAAGAACAAAGTGTACGGTCCCTTTTATTTCTGTGAGAGAACCATCAATGGAATAGTGTACTGGAATATGTTACAACAATTTTTGATACCACAGATCGATGACGATGGCCAAGAACGAAATGTCTACTTCATGCAAGATGGTGCACCAACCCTCTATAATTGGCTGATGTCCGGAATTTATTCAGTGACCGCTTTCCAGTTCAATGGATTTGCCGTGATGCGCCAGTTGCATGGGCCTCACATTCCTCAGACCTGACACCACTCCATTTCTTTTTATGGGGATTCATCTAGAATATCGTTCGTGAGGTCTGGAAATCTCCAAATAGCCAAAGGGGCTAGTAAGGTATTTACAGGCCATTATGCTATCAAGAATTGAATGAGTAATTAACAGAGTAATGTTTGGATGTCCAGTTGCACATTAAGCCTATTTAAGAGTGCTGTTTCATAAAAGAATAATATAATATCGCCTGGTGAACTGCACTGAGATCTCTGATAGAACTGGGCGTCGAAACAGAATGATGACTATACTGAAACGCTTTTTAATTATTTGTTAACTAGTTCATGTTATTGTACATCTTTCTAAATTAATACTGTAACAGTTCTGAGTATTGTATATGTACTTTACCTTACCCAAAGCCAAACTGTAAATTGTATCACTGCAGCGCCGCTTGGCGAGCTTACGAAGTAATGTTATAATCTGTATTCAGCTGTGGTATGATCTTGAACACTGACAGCCGGCGCATTAATCTTATCTTTTGGGCATACAGTCATTTTAATTATGACATGCCGACATACAGTTAAACACGAGTACATCACCATACAAAGCGCGGATAGCGGCAATTGTATGAACTGTTAAGATGAAGATACGTAACTTTTCCGTATGGACGGACATGCCAGCTGTATTTGGTTACGCCTTTTGTAAACCGTCAGTGACGAAATCGGCAAAACTTATTTATTTCTGAAAAGGAAAATTTATACACCCAATCTTCAAGTGAATATTAAAATGTGAGTCCTCAAAAAATGAATAAGTAAGGTTAAAATATGTTTCTGCTAAAAAACCCTTCACTGTCCAGGCTTAGAGACGTGCCACACATGTAATCGTCCTCCTCTGTGAGGGACTTTCTGGCTGACCTAGGGTTGAAGAGGATATTCTCTTGCATGTCAGGCACTATTTTAACATATTGTAACCTATTTTAACCTAGCTATTCATGCTTTGTGGACCCTCATTTTAATATGCACTTGAAAATTTGATATATGTGCTGAAACAGGGTAGTGATTCCCTTTTTAAAAATAGATAGGTTTTACAACTGCAGCACATTTTTATCATTAGCAATGGCTAACAGTTATGGGTGTCTCATGAAGAGAAACGTGTACCCTTCGTAAAATTATTACCCTGATAATCTGGGTCTGTCCTTGCCGACCGAAGGTAGTAATGAATTCTTACCGAAACCTGTTGTCCAAATAAACACTTTACTAGCGATTGGATGTTTGGAGTTATCTGGAGTTCACTATTATACAGTCCGCCCCTCATTTCGGTAACTTCTTTGTGCAGAAAATAATGGTTTCGGAGACTTGTCGATGAGTTTGGGCAGAAAGTCAGACTATACTTAATACAAGCGCAGATGACAGCAACACATGAGAGGATAACAAGCAACGAAATTTTAGTGATTGTGTGTATACAGTATAATAGAAAGAACACTTGATTAAATTTTGTGGTTGAAAGGGTACGAAATTTATTACGAAGTGCTATTAACGTGGCAGTAAAAATGGCTCCAACAAGATTCCGCATCGTATCGAACTGAGCCTGATTGCCAGATATGGATAGATCATTGCATAGTGATTCCGCTCTACGTTAGTATTCACCAGTTGTAGTTCTTTGCAATCGGCGGCGTGCCTGTCTTTCGTCAACCCACGACCAGGTGTTTTCTGTAGCTTACAGATACGAACGACGTGCCGGTCGGGGTAAGAGTCGAACACACTCTGTGCTGAAATAAGTCCGAACAGCACGGGTACTTGGCGATCTTGGGGTACTCTACTGAAATATACCGTGGCGGGGAACTCAAAGAAAGGACCCTCGCATCGGCCCTATCACAACAGGAAAGTAAAGTCTGCTGTTCTTTTTACTCGCCATGCCAACCAATGGTGATGGTGCTACGTTCCCAGTGGCATTCCATAGTATCACGCTTCCATAGTATCACGCGAGATGCTGCGCCCAAATGATGATGAAGAATGCAACCAGACAATGTTCGTTCTCTTCCAAGACACGAGGTGCTGATGTGTCCATCATGAAAAGACGACTGGTGTCACTCTAATTTCCGATGTCGCATCACGATAGGAGAGTCCCATTCTGTTGCCGCGTCCGAGGTAACTGCCACAATATTCCCAACTGATTTACCTTATGATTCATATGTCGCTGCAGAGTATCCATGGATACTTGTCTTTCTGCAAGGTGTCCCATAGCCTCACTCAAGGCACGTCATGATGTGACGTACTACACTGCAGGGGTGGGCGATGAGCGTTTGTTCTCACTGGCATTGGTTGCACGGGGCTGTTGAGTTTGTACATGGCGTTGCGTATGAACCTCCTCCACACGTAGGTTCCATATTCATATGACAGAGGTAATATCCATAAAAACGCGAGCAACAATATCGTGGAACTATTAGCAACAGTCTTCACATGTCACGATCGTGACGTTGAAAAAATTCCTTCTCGTGCCACGAGATGTTTCTCCTTACATGATGTCTTACACGATTTTCTTAGAATCCAATAACATTCAATGCGATTTCTTAATTAGAAATCAGACGAGTTTTTTTTTACTGCTGTACGTAGTGAAAATTGTGTGGTCCAGAGTTGGACTCTTTGCCTAATATTCTAAACGCTATTACTCCGGATTTAAATCGCTGTCACTGCTTACATTTTGAATAAATATTGTCGGCAATGGCGGTCGAAGATCATCAGTATCAGAAGTCACTGTCGTTCTCCCATCTTCCTTGTCAGAGAGGGCAGAGGAGAGCACGGAGGTTGGCGGCAACCTCTGCCTCTGAAGTTGAAAACGCCCTTAAAACCTGAGAAGAAATGCAAAGACTTAGGCTAGATTTAGAGGGTGTCAGTGAAGTGAAATGGGAAGAACATAAGGATTTCTGGTCAGAGGAATATAGAGTAATATTAACAGCAGCAGAAAACGTGAGCAGTATTGGTAACGATTAGGATGGTGCGATAGAGAATGAGTTACTGAAAACAGGTAGTTGGCAGATTTATTCGCGTCAGAAACGAGAGCAAACCTACGCCATCAACAATAATTTAGGTATACGTACGGACGTCACAACTAGACGATGTAGAGATACAGAGCTATATGAGGAAGTCATAGCTGAGGAAGGAATATAATAATAAGTTATAATCAACTTCACGATCATAAATAGAATAAAATGGGTTCCATAGTTAATTTGAGCTAGTAGTAGCGAATAGGTTGTTCAAAATCACAAGAGGAGAATGTATAATTAGAAAAAGTCTAGAGCCATTGGAATGGAATATTTCAGCTGGATAACAACAGATACAGACTGAGATTCCAGATTGAGATCTGTAAAATTAAAAGCAGATATGTCATTGTTAGCAGCTCAAGAGAACCTCGACTGCAAAATGCAGAGTAGAAAGGGGATATGTGGGAAGAGAACACTGAAGTGACAGGAATCATCGGATACCTCCTAATATCGTGGCGAGGCTCCTTTTGCCAGCAGTAGTGCAACAACTTCACGTGGCATGGACTCATCAAGTTCATAATTGGGGAAGTGTTGGCAGTGAACGATGTTGTTCACAAACTGATCTCTCGATTATATCCCATAAACCACTAAGAGATTCATGTCGGACGATGTGGGTGCCCAAATCATTCCCCGAATTGTCAAGAATGTTCTGACGTGGCACATTTCAATCCATAAAAATTCAAGCTTTAGTGGGGAACATGAAGGCCATTAATAGCTAAAATCCTCTCCCACTAGCCGAACATAAACACATCCAGTGAACGGTTCAGATGGACTAAAGGGCCCAGTCCACTTCACATGAATGCAGCCCACACTATTGTGGAGCTACCACCAGCTTGCACAGGCATTGTTGTCTACTTTGGTCCATGGGTTCGTAGGGTCTAACCCTACCGTCAGCTCTTACGAAGTGAAATCGTGAATCACCCGACCAGAACATGGTTTTCGAGTCGTCTAGGGCCCCACTAATATTGTCAGTTGCCCAGCAGAGGCACTACAGGTGATGTCTTGCTGTTAGAAAAGTCACTCATATCGTTCGTCTCCTGGCATAGCCCATTAAAGCCAAAATTTCGTCATTTTGTCGGAATTGATATGTTCGTTGTTCGTCCCAAGTCGATATCTGCTTTTATCTCGTGCGGTGTTTCTTGTCTGTTCGCACTGACATTGCGTTACTTCGTGAAATCTGGTATTCTCTGCTCACTCTTGACACTGGAGATCAGGGAATATAGAATTTCCTAATGATATCCCAAATGGAATACCCCGTCCGTCTAATTCCAACTACCACTCCGGGTTTAAAGTCTCTTAATTCCCATTGTGTGGCCATAATCACGTCCGGAATCTTTGCGCATAAATAATCTGAGGGCAAATGACAGTTCTGCCAATGCACTGCCCTTTTTACACATTGTGTACGCAATACTATCACCATCTGTAAACCGGGTGATAAAAAAGTCAGAATAAATTTGAAAACTAAATAAATCACGGAATAATGTAGATAGAGAGGTACAAATTGACACACATGCTTGGAATGACATGGAGATTTATTTGAACCAAAAAAATACAAACGTTCAAAAAATGTCCGACAGATGGCACTTCATCTAATCAGAATAGCAATAATTAGCATAACAAAGTAAGAAAAAGCAAGCATGATGATCTTTGCTGGAATTCCTCTACAACAGCTGTAGTCGAGGAATTATGTTGTGAACAGCACTGTAAAGCATGTCAGGAGTTTTGGTGAGGCACTGGCGTCAGATGTTGTCTTTCAGTATCCCTAGAGATGTCGGTCGTTCATGATACACTTGCAACTTCACGTAACCCCAAAGCCAGTAATGGTACGGACTGAGGTCTGGGGGACCTGGGAGGCCAAGCATGACGAAAGTGGCGGCTGAGCACACGATCATCACCAAACAACGCGACCAAGAGATCTTTCAGGAGTCTAGCAATCCTTTTTTTGTTCTAAGAAAACCCCATGTCATTTCAAGCATGTGTGTCAATTTTTACCTTTCTAACTACATTATTCCGTTAGTTATTCAGTTTTCAAATTTATACTTACTTTTTGATCACCCGGTATATGAATCTTGCTATCCAATGACATTCGTGGCCTCAGTGTACAATGAAGATCTCTGCGAGTTCAAGGGAGTGCCTACTGGCATGATATTAGCAGAAATAGGAGTCGATATGGAAGACAAAGTCTATTGCTAGTGTTTAGGAGTGCTCTACAAGACTTGAGATTAAAACAAAGTGGAAGATAAAGATAACGATACTTCGAAATTTTTGAAAGCATTGGGGGAAGTGACAACGAAAGATGTAATGACGTTATTTTCGTAGAATCTATCAGCCTGGAGAAACATCATTGACATAATCCCGAAGACATATTCATTGTACACTGAGGTGACAAAAGTCATATTATAGTGATATGCACATGTACATATGGCAGTACTGACATGTTCACAAGATATAAAAGGGCAGTGCACTGGCGGAGAACTATCACACAATCAGGTTAACAACCCATGAATCCAAGCTGCTCACAAGAATAACATAAATAAGAATATGAAAGGAAATTGGTGACTTCTTAGATTATGATCAGTCTATTTTTAAGAGAGTTACAGGCATTAGAAAGGCAGTTCTTGCATTGTGCTTGATAACTGTATCAAGGAATATCACACCCACAGGGGTTTTCAACCTAAAATGGCGTTCGACGACTTGCAATGGCGCAAGATGTTAGGTATTCTCGGAAGAGAAAATGTAAAGCACAGAAAAAGACCGGTAGGATATAATATATGGAATTTGTACGTAGAAGAAGCGATAGATAAATAATAATGGAAGATCAAGAAGGAAGTGCTCGGACTGGAATGGGTATAAAACTGGGATATAGTCTTTCGAGTCTGCTGTTCGGTACATACATTGAAGAACAATTACGGGTAAAATGAAAGGTTCATAAGTGGAATTCAATTCCAAGGAGACGTATATAAGTGATCGAGCCCCTTACGAGGTTGCCATCTTTAGTGAAAGTGAGGAAGAACTGCAGATCCTGTTGCATGGAGTCAATAACCACTTGCTATAGACTGAGAGCACAGCAAAGAAAGACAAGAGCAATGAAGAGTAACAGAACCGAGATTAAACTTCATATAAGAATTGGGGACCACGAAGAGAGGGAGGAGAAGTAAGTTTGATACCTTGGAACGAAAATGACACTGGGCGGACGACGCAAGGAGGTCCTCAAAAGCCGACTGCACGGTGGATGAGTACATTATTTGCTAAAATAATTCTAGTACCAACAAATCTCACTATATTTCAGGTAGATATTTATGAGAGTGTACGTTTGGAACAAAATATTTAATGGAAGTTAATCATTGTTTGAAATTAGAAAATAAGGGAATCAAAGAATATAAAATGTTGTGTTACAGAAGGATACTGAAAATTATATGTACTGATATGATAAGCAAGTACTCCGCAGAATCTGCGAGTACAAGACTACCGAGGAAACATTACAAGAAGAAGAAACTAGATAATAAGACATCTTTTAAGGCATAAAAAGTTTACTTCCACGGTATTTGAGAGAGTTGTAGAGTGTAATAATAGCAGGCGAAGGCACAGGCTCATATTTATACTACAAATAATCAAATAATCGATTATGTTGTGTGCAAGTGCTAGTCTGAAATGAACAAGTTCGGACAGGAGAGAAACCATCAAACTATGCAGATCACTGATGGGGAAAAGGAAATGGAATTTGTTCACCTACTTCGGGCGATTACAGTGAAATGCTAATCAGTTGCATATCCCTTCATGTAGCTGACTTCGTGCCAGTTTCACGCCTTTATGGTGCTGAAATCTTGATGCACAGAAGTTTATTTTGTATGTGGTCAAGCGGAAGTTTGGATTTTCAATGCGTAATGTGCAGTGGAACTCAGGTCGAAAGATGACACTTACTTCTTTCCGCTGGTTGCTTCAGGAAATGATGCCTGCAAGCCTCAGCCGTTGTCTGGATCAACACTTTGCAGTTTTCCAATGCTTAGAACATAAGGGCGGAACTACCATTGACATGATATATCACTGTCATATAACGTAATTAGCTGAAACATAGACCCTACATAGAAAGAACTGTTACAGTATAACATCAGATGTAACTGAAACAAATTCGCAATGGGGCCAACAGAAATGGTGAGAAAAATTTAAAAATTCCACTGCTTTCGCCAGCCTTTAGCATGCCAACCTTGACATTATGGAAGGCGAGCCATGGTTCTTAATATCGTGGTAACCACGGACGGCAATATATGCTCTGCAGTGTGCTACCAAGCTGACCACAAGGTTGCTGAGGGAGTTGTGGTGAGGTGTTTCGTTCGTCCACGAGCACGGTTAACAGCTGCTGGACGGACGTTGGTTCATGGGGACTTCTTCCCTATTTATTCCACATGTGATCGATGGAATTTGAGTGAGATGAACAGGCAGGTCAGTACATTTGCTGAATACCCTCTCGTCCCAAGACATCCTCCACCTGCGCATTTCGGTGTGGTCGTGCACTGTCATCCATAAAAGCCGATTGCACACGTGTAAAGGTACTCAGACGCAAGGAGTACATTGCCACAGTGACACTGACAGGTTGGCGTACTATGTTCAAAGATCTGGTTAGCATTCCCATGTTACATTATGTCTACCTACAGCTGGCCGGGGTGGCCGAGCGGTTCTAGGAGCTTCAGTCCGGAACCACGCGACTGCTACGGTCGCAGGTTCGAATCCTGCCTCGGGCATGGTTGTGTGTGATGTCCTTAAGTTAGTTACGTTTAAGTAATTCTAAGTTCTAGGGGACTGATGACCTCAGACGTTAAATCACATTGTGCTCAGAGCCATTTGAACCATTTGTCTACCTACACCACAACACTTGGACCACCGAAATGGCCATGTTCTACAATGCTCTTGGGTGCACTTCGCGTTCCCACTTCTCGCCATGTAAGGCCATGTGGAAAGATACAACTTGGGTTAATGATAGGACTTCGTGGAACAAGCCCATTATCTGCAGCGTGTATACCCTCTCGATATGCAGATCGCCCGACTACAATTCAGATTTATGGAAACGACGTGTGCTCAAGAAAACGGAAAGGATGCGTGGTACTGGCGAATGAACCGTAGCTGTGGGGGGGGGGGGGGGGGGGGCGGCACGCCAGCCAGACGCCACCCACATCACGGTCACATTAATATCCTGAATGGCGCGAGCCGCCTGCCCACGTGAATGAGCGCGACAAAACGGTGCACGCCCACGTCAATATAAGAGCCGAGGATTCGGGCCGTTTCTGGTGTCCTGTTCTTGTCTCCCCTTGAGCCGTCCTAATTGAACCTTTCGCTACGGCTCGGGTGTTTTGCCCGCTTACTACATATAGATTCTATAACGAAGGATACATTGAAAAATAGGAACGGCTAACCTTAGCAGTCATTACTTCTCCCTCACATGAAAAAAGCACCGCAAAACAAAAATCAGCATACCACCTTACCGAGTTAATAAACGTGTTTAATAAGAATGAAATATCAGGCTGGCTAAAGCATTACTCGATTCAAAGTCGATAATTACTACTCAGACAGAATCTGCTCTTATTCGAGAAGAGCGCACCTATCTACTCCTCGTTACTCTTGTCCCTATGATCTTCGTGTTATCAGAAACGGTTCCGCAGAAGTACAGATACCGATCAAAGCGGCGCTGTGGTTAGCACACTAGAATTTCATTCTGGTGGTCGACGGTTTAAATCCGCGTCCGGCCAACTACATTTAGGTGTCTGCGATTCTGTAAAATGCCTTCAACAAAAGAGAGAGGGAATGGCTCATTTCCTTTCGGATCGCTGAAAAAATCTTAGGATGTGCTGTGTCTCTAATGACCTCATGCCAACGAGACACTGGACGTTAATCTTCCTCCCCTCCTTCCAGTGGGGGGGGGGGGGGGGGAGGTCACGTACTGGTCACAGCGAAAAAGAGAGGTTTGGCTGTAAACTAACGGGACTCATACTGTCACAAAGTAAGTGTGAATGCACCAATGATGGTTGACCAATATCTGTGAGAGGAAAACCTTTCTCAGTCAAATGCAGCATCTCTGGTGTCTGGTGACAAATCAGTGTGGCCGTGGACTTCGTATGTGTGAGAGCTGTTATTTTGATTTCGTCGGGTAAGTGATAAGTGAACTTTCAAATGGAAGTTGAAGAAACTACAACGCTTTTGGGTTGTTCAAGCTTTTCCACGATGGCCCGAAGATGAGTGACTCCCGGGACGCCGTTCAATAATATAAAATGATGAAAATGTTTAATATGATGGTACTCTTATTCGATCTGACTGTCGGCCGGGTATTCAATCGAATGCTGAAACTGTAGAAATCGACAAAGTATGAGTAACGTAAATTTTACGCATCAAATTTAACATGAGCAAAGTATGACACAAACTGTTGTACAAAATTCTCGCGCTAGAACAAATGGAAGCTTGTGAAAATGTTTGTACTGACACATTCGTTGAATTGTGTATCTTCACTGGGTTCAAATGGTTCGAATGGCACTGAGCACTATGCGACTGAACTTCTGAGGTCATCAGTCCCCTAGAACTTAGAACTACTTAAACCTAACTGACCTAAGGACATCACACATATCCATGCGTGAAGCAAGAGTCGAACCTGCGACCGTAGCAGTCGCGCCGTTCCAGACCGAAGCAACTAGAACTGCTAGGCCACAACGGCCTAGGGTTCCTAAAGATAAAATTTTTAAGCAACATTATTGTATTTAGGTTATTCTCAATTCTTTGATAAAATAGGGAAAAAAGAAACGATATAAACTTTTGAAGAAGAAGCTGATAGAGGACAAGTTACTCTCTCAACTATTTTCCGCATACGGAATTGTTACAATCTGACGCATCTTGAGCAAGACTAGAAAGTTAATGGCCTGTACTGACGTTGAGGGATCCTGGTAGGGCACCTAAGGGATGAAGTATTTTTATGGTTCTTAGCCCATATAAACGGCATATTGGGAGTTGAAAGCAACTGGCGGCGAGCCCGACACTTAGTAAGTCTTGTCAGACAGGTCCACAGCCATACAGGGCAGACAGGGCAGCCCTTGGCAAGACAGGGCTGAACTACCTGCAATTACGCCAGCCGGAGCCTGGACTCTGGGCAACGGTCTGGCGGAATGCATCTACACAGTGGAGTAGTAAACTAGAAAAGGTGTGCAGAGCCATGCATAATACAATTTCACGAGTTTTCATGTTCGCTGATACTGCAAATAGGTCTGTGAGCCACTTCCATTGGCCGCCTTGGTTGTATAAGGAACTCCCGTGACTGAGAAACGTTAGAATCTTTATTGCACCTCTTAGCTAGAACTAACAGCTCCAAGGAACAGGCAATTTAGATAAAAATCTTTAAGATTGTATCTGTTTGCTTAATGCTGAGGAAAGCAAAACGACTTCAAAGAAAATCATCTTCCCCCTCTGTGAAAATTTAAAAAGGCCAGTAATAGGCTTTTTTCGAGAGATGTAGGTTTCTTAACTCTTGCCCTGGTTCGACATGAGTTTGTGCTGTCGTGCGGAGGGGAAATTTAGAGTCTCTAGAGCCCTGTGATTGGCTCAAGATGGCATGAAGGTGGTGTTGTTCATGCAGTTTGTGGGAAAACGGATTTTTTTTCTGGAGAGGTGTGAAGCACTCAGGTACTGGACTTTGGTATGGAAAGAGCACTTCTGGTCAATCTCTGGCATATGTGGTTGATGATTGCGACCTGTCCTGAGACTGACTTCATTTGCGAGTAGTTGGGACTGGGGAGTCTGTGGTGAAGTTCTGACTATACCGACAGTGTGACTTCAAACGTCTTGGACTACTCGTTTGACGAGGGCATACTTATTCGTTTTTGGTTTACCAGTCATGAAGTTTGGTATTCTTGTGCACTCTGTCGTATAAGTGACCCAAATTGGTCCTTGGTAGGACCAGTGAACAGCTCACAGTGTCACACACTGAAATCGTGATTTCAGGGCTCTGGTAGAGAGTAAATTGCGATCTGTCTGCCTGATCGCTATACCGTGAGATTTTTGCGTTTCTTTCTTGGCAGCAATTGATTCACAGGTGCCACCTCACGTCTCACCTCCACTGCACACATCACGCCAGCTGCAAGTTACGTTACTGCACGAAGCAAAAAGAGTAACATACTGCTACTCCAGCATTGTCAGGGTGTACAGATCTCAATCGCCACTTGCTCTTAACTTCACCTATGTAGTGGAACTACAGTAGATTTGAACAATCAAAGTCCGTTCAGCGTCAGATCAATTCAGATTGCGTTTCCACATTTTTAGGGCCAGAGTACTTGACCCATTTATGCCACCAAGGATACTTGTGCATTGTAGTCTTCAATGACCTATTGTTTATGCTATTCAATCAATAAATTGTTTAGCGTAACCTATGTATGTCTTTGTTTTGGGAAAATAAATGTTGTTAGTAAACTAAATTTTGCATACCTTCTCAGTCATTTATATAGTCATGGGTTGTTCATGAAGAAACAGCACCGGTTCATATCGTATTTTCTGTTAAGATATTTCTAACGAAGTACAGCGTCCCAGTGTTAGATCACCCACCTTATTCGCCTAACCTATCACCATGTGACTTTTATCTATTCCAGAGGTCAAGTCTGCATTGAAAGAAACAAAATTTCCGTCCTCTGAAGCAGCGAAAGGAGCTCACAGAGCAAGGCCTCCAGCACGGTTTCCATCAATTGGAAATTCGTGTAAAGTGTTGTACCAATAAAGGAGGCTAGCATATTCAGGGTGACAGTAACCAAAAATACATATTTTTGAAATAAAATGTTTTACAGTAATAGTTCCGTTACTTTGTAGCCGCACCTCGTAGACCACCCCCATGCGGAATTTGTGATTGCAGCCTGTTGAATGTGGTTTCAGTTTTACCCGCTGTTTCACCTGGGCTCTTTGTTGACTGTGCATAATGTAGCGGGCTTCTGATGCTATAGCTGAACAGCTGACCGTGGTTGACATTTCTTTGGCCACCTCCTCTCGCTCGGGAGGCAGTATCTGTTGTTTGAAATGCTCCCTAAGCACGTGAAACACTCTATGAGCAATACCAAACTTCTGGGCTACAGTGGTGTCACTGCTTCCGTCTTTCTGTTTCCCAATGATTCTTCACCGTGACGAGTCGTCCATATGCCGTCTGAAGGCAACGTTGTACTCAAGAACACCTCCACAGTGTACCATAATTGCACGCTGATGAACAAACACACTGTCTTTTCCCTTTCCTTCCCTTGACCCGTGTTCTGGAACATAGTCACGTTAACCTCATGACATGTGACAATATGATATGCTGCCGGACTTTCAGTGAGTAGTTAATATGTTATTATGTGAAGTCACTTTTTCCAGCTCGTCCTTAAGTTTTGCAGAGCACGGTCGGTTCGGTGTCGATCTTGGGAGGAGGTTTCTAGCCCCTTACACAGGATAGATAATAGCAGCTGCAAAGAGTGTAAGAAAGTACTAGACAAGAAGGGTATATGGGGCCCACATACTAACTCGTCAGTCTCGATAAATATTTACACGCAGAGACCACATTATTATGACCTATATTAGTTATGGTCCGTAGTTCGAGTCTTTGCCGGCTAAAAAGGGAAAATGTTAAGACGATTGAGTATTTCAGCCTGTTATAGGGTTTGGTTTGCCCATACACTTAAGATCTTCGGGTCAAAGCAGACCCATTTTTTTCTGTTTCCTGTGTTATACTTTTACACATTTGTGTATTGAAATGATAAATAAAGTAATTTACTTAGTTTAAAGCATTAATCATTCGAGCTACATAATAGAATAGTACAACAATACAATAAACGAATATTATAATTATGTGTGTGTTAATTTTACTGCACAACGCTTAACATTTACTAATAATCTTGAAAGTGAATTTTCTACACTTACCACAATTCGCTGAAGATTTCGAAACGTTTTTCTACTTACATAACATCGGATTCTCTTCTTATTCCAAGGATCACTTTCTCCCGATGTGAAAGGTTCAGATTCGAGCGATGTTCTTCTCCACTCTACAGCTTTTCTTGCAGCATTTCCTTTAGAAAGATGTCCTAGTCTCTTCTTATCTCTGTCGGTTAGCTGCCCGCCAAGAGTTTCGGTTGGTGGTCTGTTGTCTTGTAAAGCACATAAAAGTTATATGCAGATGTGTCTGATCTTTGAAGACATAACAACAGGACATCTCTTTGTCTTCTTCTTTATCGTTTAATTCACCACCATATTATCTAGTGTATCTACAGTTCTTTTCGTAGCGTTGTAGTCTAAAATAGTTTGAAGTTTGCTCTTGCTGCCCTCACTCATTTTTGCATCAGGGTGCGAAGTTCTTTGCACAATGACACATTTAGTTTTCTTTGGAATGCGTGATACAAGTGGCATGACCTTTGTGAAACCAAATGTTTGTGTGTAATTAGGAACATACCTGCTCTGCACTATTTTGGATGGGATAGAAGACAAACTATTTCGCACAGTTCCGTTAAATGCGATATTCCTCTTCATCAACATTTGCCGTAGCTCTTAGGACATGAAAAACTGGACCCAAGTGGTATTATGTGCTTTCAAACCATTGGACAAGTCAGATACAATTCTTAGTTATTTGTACTTTCAGGCCACTACCCGGTCGTTTCCCAGAATATTGGTCGTTCCAAAGTACATGGCTGAGCACAGCGTACCCTTGTCTTGTTCACGTGTTTGTAGTATTATCGCAAGGTCAGGAAATCGAATAACACATGATATCATTCGGAACCTTCCTCGCGACATTGTATCTCTGAAACCTGGGGAACCATTGTAGTTACCCGATAAACTTTCTGTAGACTCATTATGTGACTTATGAACTCCTGCTAATAACAACGCACCTATGGAAGCATCTATGTCAAGAACATCTAATTTTTTTCCATTTATCTCCATAAATATACACTTCTTCAGCATTAGGATGGGTCAGTAAAATGTGTTCAACCGATGTAGGAAGTAACAGTTAGAAAGCTGAGTATTAATTTCTAGTGCGAGCCATGGCATAATTTCACTACTTACCATTTGCCGTTGTGATCTATCATCTACACCTTCATGTTAAAATGATGAGCTTCATCTGCCGGAACCACTCCATCACTATCAGATATGTTCATCAGTGAGTCTGCTATTTCATCATCTTGCAAAGAGAAAAAACTTAAAAAAATATATGAACTGCAAAGACAGAAACCTAGGGACCTGGAAAGAAGCAAATCACTTTACAAACTGATTTGGTTACAAGAAGAAACAATAATTCGCACTTCCCCTTACCTCCTTTCCACAGAAGTGGATATGTCATTGTTCAAAACAAAAATTATTTCTTATCTTTATACCCGTATTACTACATCCATTCACGTTCCACTGTTGGCAGATCGAACTTTGTCAGAATTTACTATGTTAATGAAGATTAAAATACACAGTGTCTAAAATGTCCAGGAGAACTTGAAAAGAGCAGTTTCTGTGGATGCCAAATTAAAGGTCTTAAATATGTCTTTCCCTGTCAGAATATGTTTCACTAATGTAGTTTATTGAAATGAAAGACTATCAAAATTACAGAGCAACAAGTATACTTACAAATCAAAATAGACACGACCACCTTACGATAATTAACTTACGGTTCCTAAATTACTTTGACTTACTACAGGAATATCAATAACAGTTGCTAAGAACTGTCGTGATCGCACAAATATCTTATTTGAACTTAGATCATCTTCGGACCTGGCACTCCATGATAGTGACAGGAGCTGGGCTGGCTCAGCAGGCTACTTTAGATAGATGTAATGTGGGCGGTCGATTACATTTAGCTTTTATTCTGAGTTCACTTCGCCAAAGAAACAATAATAGTTTTTCAGCTTCGAATATTTCGACTTAGCGCAGAAGCAAATATTTTCGGTAGATAGACAATTTTTTATCCGATACTATGGCAACCAAAGACAGTAAACTATCTCCACGTTGCCCTACAAAATGAAATCCATGCCGTCAACATTTTCACTGTTCAGCAGATACAGAATCAAATGTGGTTCTGCCATCAATTGAAATGGCGCTCTGCACCGTGTCATAATAAACCATTATTATCTTCTGCTAAAGTACTTAGAAAATACCTCTGAATAACCTCCCAAAGTTTATCAGCCCCGATCGGATCCATCGTGTTATAACTATTAACAAAATCTTTTCTAATAAAATTTCTAAACACAGTTAATTTCGTTTTAGGATATCGAACAAATCATTTTCAACAAACAGTTGAAATTTAGCAAGCAGTGAGCTCGTGGAATGCAGTTGTATATTTTCAATTACGAGAAAGATGGAAAGTTATAACATCGCGTCGACAGCTCAAACATAAGTAACGAGGCCCAGTTCATATCTGGGAAGCCCGGGGAGGGATATCGAAAGTACCCTTATAACGTAACCATCCTGTTATTGACTTCGAGCGTTGTGGAAAAACCACAGAGAATTTCGATGACCAGACTGAAATTTGAATCACTGGGCTCACGAATAAGAGCGCAGGGTCTTAGCCATCTATCTACTCGCTCGACTTTCAATCACGAGATACATAAAACTGTGTAAGGGGAAACAAAATCGATGAAGTTTCCTAGCTTTCATACAACTATGCACTACGTCGAATAAAGAAAGCACGTGACACTGAATATCAGACATTGTGTGATTTGTAGGGAGGCCTCTTCACAAAAAAAAAATTAATAAATAAATAAAAAAATTCAGACAGTCGTTATCTGTGTCAATAAAGTATCACCATAAAAGATAGCAGTTAATGTGCCTTAGGCAGTTATGATTTAGTTGTAACACATGAATGAATGACATTGTGAATTAGGTGATTCTTTTCGCGGTGATATCAGTATTGCACGAGATTACCGTCTTTCAGCCTGATGACGTCGTCATCTTTCCATGACACTGCTGACAGCCATTAAGCCATCCTCAGGTGACTTTTACACTGTAGACACCTGGTTCATGTCAAGGAATTTATATCTAAAATAAGGGCGGAGTCGCATACATGTAGAACATCACTTCAAGAGCATCCTCTGTCGAACATTCTAGCATTTCTCCATCTGAGACAGAACGAAACATGCTTAGTGATGATACTGAATGCACGTCCCTGTGGAATTGTAGGTCTGCAGAGTTAATATTCATTGGCCGAGATAATAAAATTAATTGTTGCCACAAGCGTGGTTAGAAGTAGAATCTGGTCATACTGAAGAAAATAAAGATATAACTGGCTTCCATGCCTTATCAAGTTGAAAACCGCCATCACTATTAATAACATCTTCTGCTGAAAGCCTTTCCACACATACATTATTAACTAGATCCTAGCAGGATCACACTGTAGCCAATATTTCCATAGCAGAATAATCCATAAATGACTTTTGAAGTTACTTTGTAGCGTTCACCTTTGACTGACTTGCTGTGTTATGAAAATGGAATGCGTTCACGCCAATTTTTAGTATAAAGTCAGTGATGTGCACCAATGACCTCCAGTGTTAAACTCATCTGAAGATGGCCTAATGGATGTCAGCCGGGAGACGTCGATTAATTCGGCTGCAAGCCCGAAACCTACTCGAATTTTAAATTATGCCTAAAACACTCTCAGACTCTTCGTTTACAAACCATTTTTATATGCCAGAGCTAAAATGTCAGAAATCTCTTGTGAAATGGCGTATGGTATGCATATGAGAAATTCCTTGCTCAGCTGTGGAAGTACCTTACGCTTCTCTAAACAGAGCGGGCTAACAAATTACACCCGTGCCACCGGCTCTACGCTCAGCTGGTCTTCACAGAAAATGTAATCATCCCGCTAGGTGCTGTCATTTCAGTATTGTCTCAAGGAATCGTTTATACATGCCCCACCAGGCTGTCTTCCACAGCTTCTACAATTTGAGGTGTTAAAAATTTAAGGAAATAGTCTCATTCGGCAGGCTCGGTAATTGTAACACACCGCCGGAATATTAAAATGGTTTGCTACCGGTATTCGGCTCCGACAACGTTCCTGTCTGCACGAATTCTTTGAATTGTAGGATACGGGGAAAGATGGGTTTTCAAATTCCTGATAAAAACAAATATGAACCCAAACACTGCTATATTCTGAAACCAAGCAAAGCTCAAAGCTGAGGGAAGCCTCCGCTGACGCTTAGCAATGATAAACAACACAGAACACGTGTAGTGAGACCACAGCTAAGTACAAAGGACTGCCATCAAGCAGGGGAGAGAATACTGAACCACAGATTGCAGTTCAAGGTGACAAACGGAGCTGAGTCCGGTGAATCGTACGACATGGCTGGCGTCAATGGGCTGCAAACGTAGCGCGATACCTCCTCTTGCCAAGGGAAGGAGACGGCGGACGTACGCCAGTGACTTTGATCCGTTCTATTCAAGGTGCTGAAAAGCTTAATATCTATCAGTAACAAGCCAGCATATATCTGTAGCGAGGCTTCCACAAAGGGGATGAAGCTGCGGTTAGTGTAAAAAAATGGCTCTGAGTACTATGAGACTTAACATCTATGGTCATCAGTCACCTAGAACTTAGAACTACGTAAATCTAACTAACCTAAGGACATCACACACACCCATGCCCGAGGCAGGATTCGAACCTACGACCGTAGCAGTCGCGCGGTTCCGGACTGAGCGCCTAGAACCGCTAGACCACCGCGGCCGGCGATTAGTGTCAGTTTCGAAGCTCAAACAGAACTAGAATGACGTTATGTCGGTCAGACCTTTTATGACTTGGTCGGCAATATACTCCTGTCAGATTGCGACTTCAAAAAATGGAGACCCTGCCAACTACGCCGTAGGCAGTAGCCCAAGTCTCCCTGCTAAGACATAGGAGCTGACCATGCATTTTTGCAGGAGACGTTTGACGTTCTGGTTGAGTTACAACCGTCGGCAAAGCGGTTCACACTGCGTCCATTCGCTCCCCCAAGGAAGATCGTTCGTTTGAAAACTCAGTAGTAGTTAATCGATGCCACCGTTTTGAAAATATTATCAACCCCTCTCAAAATAGCGGCAACCAACATCTGTTTCCAGATACTGTTTCGTCAGTATGTCAAGAATCATTAACATGAAGTTTCTTTCACACGGAAATTTCGTTAACGGTTCAGGTCGTGATTGAATTTTGAAGGACCTTGAATCATGGTTGATAGGCAAGTCATGGATGCAACAGTGGTTTGTTTGTAGAGGGTTCTAGATTGGTCATCAGATTCATTGCTTACTAATTCCTACTCGACTCTTTCATCGCGACCTAGTGCGTACTCGTAACTCGCCATGTGACTGCCCTGTGAATGTCTGAAGTACTACTTTTTTTTTTGTCGTCAGTCTACTGACTGGTTTGATGTGCCGCCCGCCACGAATTCCTTTCCTGTGCTAACCTCTTAATCTCAGAGAAGCACTTGCAGCCTACATTCTCAATTATTTGCTTGACGTATTCCAATCTCTGTCTTCCTCTACAGTTTTTGCCCTCTACAGCTCCCTCTAGTACCATGGAAGTCATTCCGTCATGTCTTAGCAGATGTCCTATCATCCTGTCCCTTCTCCTTATCAGTGTTTTCCACATATTCCTTTCCTCTCCGATTCTGCGTAGAACCTCCTCATTCCTTACCTTATCAGTCCACCTAATTTTCAACATTCGTCTATAGCAGCACATCTCAAATGCTTCGATTCTCTTCTGTTCCGGCTTTCCCACAGTCCATGTTTCACTACCAAACAATGTTGTACTCCAGACATTGGCAGGTATTTGATGTTAGTATACTTCTCTGGGCACAAATGCCTTTTTTGCCATAGCGAGTCTGCTATTGATGTCCTCCTTGCTCCGCCCGTCATTAGTTATTTTACTGCCTAGGTAGCAGAATTCCTTAACTTCATTGCCTTCATGACCATCTTTTTCCGATTTACTCTCAAACTATACTGTGTACTCATTATACTGTTCTTTCCGTTCAGCAGATCATTTAATTCTTCTTCACTTTCACTCGGGATAGTAATATCATCAGCGAACCGTATCATTGATATCCTTTCGCCTTGTCGTTTAATTCCACTTTCTTTTATTTCCATCATTGCTTCCTCGATGTACAGATTGAAGAGTAGGGGCGAAAGGCTACAGCCTTGTCTTACACCACTGCATTCTTGATCGTCCACTCTTATTATTCCCTCTTGGTTGTTGCATATATTGTATATGACACGTCTCTCTCTATAGCTTATCCCTACTTTTTTCAGAATCTCGAACAGCTTGGCACCATTTTATATTGTCTAATGCTTTTTTCAGGTCGACAAATCCTATGAACAGGTCTTGATTTTTCTTTAGCATTGCTTCCATTATTAGCCATAACGTCAGAATTGCCTCTCTCGTCCCTTTACTTTTCCTAAAGCCAAACTGATCGTCACCTAGCGCATTCTCAATTTTCTTTTCCATTCTTCTGTATATTATTCTTGTAAGCAGCTTCGATGCATGAGCCGTTAAGCTGATTGTGCGATAATTCTCGCACTTGTCAGCTCTTGCCGTCTTCCGAATTGTGTGGATGATGCTTTTCCGAAAGTCAGATGGTACGTCGCCAGACTCATATATTTTACACACCAACTTTAATAGACGTTTTGTTGCAACTTCCCCTAATGATTTTAGAAATTCTGATGGAATGTTATCCATCCCTTCTGCCTTATTTGACCGTAAGCCCTCCAAAGCTCTTTTAAATTCCGATTCTAATACTGGATAACCTATCTGTTCTAATTCGACTCCTGTTTCTTCTTGTACCACATCAGACAAATCTTCAACCTCATAGAGGCTTTCAGTGTATTCTTTCCACCTATCTGCTCTCTCCTCTGCATTTAACAGTGGAATACCCGTTGCACTCTTAATGTTACCACCGTTGCTTTTAATGTCACCAAAGGTGGTTTTGACTTTCCTGTATGCTAAGTCTGTCCTTCCGACAATCATATCTGTTTCGATGTCTTCACATTTTTCCTGCAGCCATTTCGTCTTAGCTTCCTTGTACTTTATATTTATTTCATTCCTCAGCAACTTGTATTTCTGTATTCCTGATTTTCCCGGAACATGTTTGTACTTCCTCCTTTCATCAATCAACTTAAGTATTTCTTCTGTTACCCATGGTTTCTTCGCAGCTACCTTCTTTGTACCTATGTTTTGCTTCCCGACTTCTGTGATGGCCATTTTTAGAGAAGTCCATTCCTCTTCAACTGTGCTGCCTACTGCGCTATTCCTTATTGCTGTATCTATAGCGTTAGAGAACTTCAAACGTATCTCGTCATTCCTTAGAACTTCCTTATCCCACTTCTTTGCGTATTGATTCATCCTGACTAATATCTTGAACTTTAGCCTACTCTTCATCACTACTATATTGTGATCTGAGTCTATATCTGCTCCTGGGTACGCCTTACAATCCTGTATCTGATTTCGGAATCCCTGTCTGACCATGATGTAATGTAATTTAAATCTTCCCGTATCTCCCGGCCTTTTCCAAGTATATCTCCTCCTCTTGTGATTCTTGAACAGGGTATTCGCTATTACTAGCTGAAACCTTTTACAGAACTCAATTAGTCTTTCTCCTCTTTCATTCCTTGTCCAAAGCCCATATTCTCCTGTAACCTTTTCTTCTACTCCTTCCCCTACAACTGCATTCCAGTCGCCCATGACTATTAGATTTTCGTCCCCATTTACATACTGCATTACCCTTTCAAGATTAGAACAACCCGGTCATTGAACTGTTAACAGTAACACACCCTCTGCCCTACCGTCCTATTCATAACGAATCCTACACCTGTTATACCATTTTCAGCTGCTGTTGATATTACCCGATACTCATCTGACCAGAAATCATTGTCTTCCTTCCACTTCACTTCACTGACCCCTACTATATCTAGATTGAGCCTTTGCATTTCCCTTTTCAGATTTTCTAGTTTCTCTACCACGTTCAAGTTTCTGACTTTCCACGCCCCGACTCGTAGAACATTATCCTTTCGTTGATTATTCAATCTTTTTCTCATGGTAACCTCCCCCTTGGCAGTCCCCTCCCGGAGATCCGAAAGAGGGACTATTCCGGAATCTTTTGCCAATGGAGAGATCATCATGACTACTTCTTCAACTACAGGCCACATGTCCTGCGGATACACGTTACGTGTCTTTCATACTGTGGTTTCCATTGCCTTCTGCATCCTCATGTCGTTGGTCATTGCTGATTCTTCCGCCTTTAGGGGCAATTTCCCTCCCCTAGGACAAGAGAGTGCCCTGAACCTCTATCCGCTCCTCCGCCCTCTTTGACAAGGCCGTTGGCAGAATGAGGGTGACTTCTTATGCTGCAAGTCTTCGGCCTCCAATGATGATTATTTATCAAAATGTAGGTAGTGGCGGGGATCGAACCCGGGACCGAAGACGTTTTGATTATGAATCAGAGACGCTACCCTTTTTTTGCGGGGGTGGGGGGGGTTCATGTAGGAGGCTGGCGGAGGCAAGATGGGCAGGGGTCGCGATCCGAGGCCTGTCCACTATGTCTCCTCCCTCCAATCCTGGGGATGGGATGTGGTACAAAGGATACAGTTGGTGTATTATTGTAATTTTTTTATTTATTCATTTATTTATGTTTAATTTTTTTTTACATTTTTAATTTTAACAGTAAGGAACTGAAAACTAGTAAGTGGCGACGCATGTAACTAAAACCATGCTAATAGTTGTAGAAAAAGGCATAAAGGAAGAGAGCAAAGTGCAGAGCCAAGGAAACCATAAAACAAAACTGAAAGGGGGAATCCATACCACCATTAACCAGTGCTGCAGCTTGAACCAGATGGGAAAACTAAAACTGCGTAGACCTGTTCACACCGGGGACAAAAAGAGGAAATGGGACAAATACTACTACAGAGTGTGAGGGTTCACAAGAAACTCTCCATATGCTGTATCATCCAGGTATGACTTCTCGTAATGATGAAAGTAGATCCCACGTTGTACCGTGTAGTGTTCTATTATCGCATTGTAATTTTAGCTTCTCTTACCCGTGATGTTCCAGCTACGTGGAATGTCGTGGTACGCACTCCACAAAAATTGGAAAAATATTGTCGATACTTTGGGTTACGGAGGATCTTGCAATCTCGTTCCTGCAAAAAGTTCCAGAAGTCTAAAGTGTCCTTAGTGCCGTCTTGAAACAAATAATGCACTGCATGTCCACGAAGCCACGTCATTGCATTAGTTTTAGTGCGTGGGTAATACGTTTCTTCCGGGAATAAGATAGTCTTGGGGTCAATATGATTCGGCGTGACCCGAAGGAAGTATGCTGACATTTGCCTCACTAAGTTCCACACTGCTGTAGACTCGCCACAGCTAAGACGGTGTTCATCGTTGTCTTGAACGCCACAGCTCGTGCACGTGGGTGAGTCTACCATGTGGATCGCATGTAGCCTTGATCTGGTCACCTGCTTACCGTTGACAGTGATATACCACACCGCCGTGACGTCAGTCTCCAGTGTTACGTGGTGAATTGTCCTCCACACTACCCGCCAGTTGACGTTCAGGTGCTTCCTCTCCACGACGTTATCGGGTCGTCCACATTGCAGGACCCTATAAACCGTCTTTGCTGTCGCCAGTTGAGTCGCTGTAAGGCAAGTCGAACGTAACTGAATTCGAGGTAAAAGACACCGATGTAGAAGAGCGAAGAGGGGACGTGGTGTATCGGCACAGGCGGCAACAGGGAGGGTGGTGCTAGTTCTTCTATTAACATACTGGTCAGACTGTTCGGACGGCGGTGCCATAGTTTGACTAATGTGCTCACAAATAGGGCGACCGCTCTGTCATAAACGTGATAAAGGCCAAGTCCTCCCCGATGCGGGGGAAGGGTGAGAGTCTCATATTTGATCTTGAAAAGCATTCCAGAACTCACGAAGGACCCAAAAGCCGCAAGTATACGTCGAGCTAAAATCACCGGTATAGGTAATATCTGGGCGATATGCAGAATCCGTGACGCTAAATGTGTGTTGACATACTGGGTCCGTTGGACGATGTCCAGGTGCTCGTAGGCGGTTATTGGCAATTCCAGTCCGTACATGTCGTAAGAGCTGTGGAAAGTTGTGAGCAGCGCTCCGTCGTATATCATCTGTAAAATCAATGCCGAGACATTTCAAACTATCACTGAGCTGTAAGGGGGTGACACTGTTCTCAGACAATCCGACCCCGATGTTCATCGCCACCGATTTTGCGACGTTGATACGACTACCAGTGGCCATGCCATATTTCGCTATCCAAGTTAGTGCGCTAGCGGTGTCGTCACCATTGCGGATGACAATCACCAGGTCGTCAACGTATGCTTTACATCGGAAAGTGTGGCCTCGTAACGTCATACCCGTTAGTCGTTGGCGCAGGCCGCAAAGGAGAGGTTCCATGGCCACAGCGTAAAGTAAAGTGGACAGAGGGCAGCCTTGGCGTATCGATCGAGAAATGATGAGGGGCTGTGAAGGTCGGCCGTTGACGATCACCTTGGACGTCGCGCCACGGAGTAGTCGCATGACGACAGTGACGAATGGCTGTGGGTAGAGCATATGTTGGAGGACCGCTCCCAAATACACTCCTGGAAATGGAAAAAAGAACACATTGACACCGGTGTGTCAGACCCACCATACTTGCTCTGGACAC
The DNA here is from genome assembly GCF_023897955.1 of Schistocerca gregaria. NCBI lineage: Eukaryota > Metazoa > Arthropoda > Insecta > Orthoptera > Acrididae > Schistocerca > Schistocerca gregaria. The sequence goes on from NC_064926.1 coordinate 175,920,803, forward strand.
TGCGAGAGGGTTGTACAAGCAATGATCAAACGCACGGCACAGCGGACACACTAGGAACCGCGGTGTTGGCCGTCGAATGGCGCTAGCTGCGCAGCATTTGTGCACCGCCGCCGTCAGTGTCAGCCAGTTTGCGGTGCCATACGGAGCTCCATCGCAGTCTTTAACACTGGTAGCATGCCGCGACAGCATGGACGTGAACCTTATGTGCAGTTGACGGACTTTGAGCGAGGGCGTATAGTGGGCATGAGGGAGGCCGGGTAGACGTACCGCCGAATTGCTCAACACGTGGGGCGTGAGGTCTCCACAGTACATCGATGTTGTCGCCAGTGGTCGGCGGAAGGTGCACGTGCCCGTCGACCTGGGACCGGACCGCAGCGACGCACGGATGCCCGCCAAGACCGTAGGATCCTACGCAGTGCCGTAGGGGACCGCACCGCCACTTCCCAGCAAATTAGGAACACTGTTGCTCCTGGGGTATCGGCGAGGACCATTCGCAACCGTCTCCATGAAGCTGGGCTACGGTCCCGCACACCGATAGACCGTCTTCCGCTCACGCCCCAACATCGTGCAGCCCGCCTCCAGTGGTGTCGCGACAGGCGTGAATGGAGGGACGAATGGAGACGTGTCCTCTTCAGCGATGAGAGTCGCTTCTGCCTTGGTGCCAATGATGGTCGTATGCGTGTTTGGTGCCGTGCAGGTGAGCGCCACGATCAGGACTGCATACGACCGAGGCACACAGGGGCAACACCCGGCATCATGGTGTGGGGAGCGATCTCCTACACTGGCCGTACACCTCTGGTGATCGTCGAGGGGACACTGAATAGTGCACGTTACATCCAAACCGTCATCGAACCCATCGTTCTACCATTCCTAGACCGGCAAGGGAACTTGCTGTTCCAACAGGACAATGCACGTCCGCATGTATCCCGTGCCACCCAACGTGCTCTAGAAGGTGTAAGTCAACTACCCTGGCCAGCAAGATCTCCGGATCTGTCCCCCATTGAGCATGTTTGGGACTGGATGAAGCGTCGTCTCACGCGGTCTGCACGTCCAGCACGAACGCTGGTCCAACTGACCCGCCAGGTGGAAATGGCATGGCAAGCCGTTCCAAAGGACTACATCCAGCATCTCTACGATCGTCTCCATTGGAGAATAGCAGCCTGCATTGCTGCGAAAGGTGGATATACACTGTACTAGTGCCGACATTGTGCATGCTTTGTTGCCTGTGTCTATGTGCCTGTGGTTCTGTCAGTGTGATCATGTGATGTATCTGACCCCAGGAATGTGTCAATAATGTTTCCCCCTCCTGGGACAATGGATTCACAGTGTTCTTATTTCAATTTCCAGGAGTGTAGTTGTGGTCCACTCTGTCGAAAGCTTGACTAAAATCGATGGCCGCCAGTGCACGCTTCAGACGACATGCCCTCGACAGTGAGATCAAGTCACGATATTCGCTGAGTGCTGTTTGAATATTATTTTCGCCTCCTAATGACGTCTGACCGGGTGAGACAACTTTGCGTAGGGTCTGGCGTATCCGCGCCGCCAACAGTCGAGAAAAGATCTTAAAGTCGCAGTTCAGTAGCGTCAACGGGCGGTAGCCCAGCAGTCGTGAGCCACCGGATGGTTTGTGAATAGGAATAATCATCCCTTCCACAAGGGCCGCAGGGAGCAGCACGTCCGGGGATAGTAGTTCGCGAGAGATGTCCGTCCATCGGGAGGCAAATAAATATTGAAAAGTCAGGTAAAATTCCCAGGGGAGGCCATCAGGACCCGGAGACTTGTTGACAGCTCCTTTTCTAATGGCGTTGATCACTTCTTCTTCCGTAACTTCTTCCATCAAGGCCGGTTCCATTGCCGCGGTGACGGTGCCGTAAATCGTCTGAGAGACGTCCTCCAGTGCTGTCGCATCAGAGGTCTGAGCGGAATAGAGCTGGGAATAATGACTGTAGAACGCTATGTTTATGTCTTGTTGCGTGGTGGGGCGATGACCGTCCTCCGTGTCGATGAAGCGTATCAGCGCTCGTTGGCGTCGTTTACGTTCACGAAGGACGTGGAACATTGACGGGCGTTCGCTCGGTATCCGATCCCGCGTCCTCGAGCGGATGACTACTCCCTCTAGGTGGCGTCGCATATGAGCGAGGATCTGAGCCTTAGCACGGTGGACCGCCGTTGGTCGTTCCGGAGACGGCGCCATAGCATCACAGTCGCGCAGGACCCGGAAGTAAAAGTCGAGTGTATGTCTTCGCCAAGTAGCTTGGTCGCGACCGTAGGTTATCAACGTTCGCCTCAGTGCCGGTTTGGCGCAGTCCAACCACCAGCGGATCGTTGTGGGATATGCACGGAGGCGATTTTCATACGAATGCCACGTATCCTCAACGGCTTGGCGGCAATCCGGGTACGACAGGTGAGCGATGTTTAATTTCCACGGGCTGCGGCTTCTCCACACTTGTTGCCGCCGCAGGGTGACGGCATAAATGTAAGCTGAGTGGTGCGAGAATGCTGCAGGCCACAGTTACGCATCCTGTGTTCCAGCGGCGAGAGAGCGTGAGACATAAATCCGATCGATACGACTGGAAGAGTGCCTCGTAAAGTGCGTGAATCCCGGTCGGTGGCCGTGGAGATGTTCCCAAGTGTCCACCATATGCAGGTCTCGAATTAGCGTCTCGAATTCCGGGCACGGATTATGTCGTGGGAGTTGGTCTCTGGGCGCCAGTACGCAATTGTAGTCACCCCCAAACAACAGATGGTCGTGGGGGCCTTGGAAGAGCGGGGCGACGTCTTCCGCAAAGAATCGTGAACGTTCGCGATGTTTGTCCGTCCGGGAAGGTGCGTAGATACTGCTAAGGCGGACGCCCAGTACTGTGAGTGCCATTCATCTTGCCCCAGGCAGAAACAGGATATCGTCCGCCACTATCCCTTCCCGAAGAAGTACAGCGACACCGCTGCCTGTTGGGGAAGCTGGAGAGACGCAAGCATCGTAACGGTACATGCCTGGGAAATCGTCGATGCACACTTCCTGGAGAAGGGCTATGTCGATGGAAGCAGAGTTCAACATATCCTGAAGCAAGGATAACTTAGCGAGCGTCCGTATAGTGTTGATGTTTATAGTTGCAATGCGATAAGTTTGAGGTCTATCCACAGCATCCGTGTTGGCCATCAGTACCCCTGTAAGGCTGTCTCGTCACTGTAACTGATGGCGGGAAAGGATCAACACTGTGGTGTAAATTTCCCCCCGTGTCGTCCGACACGATGGGCAAGGAGTGTGCCTCACAGTCGTCCGCCCAGTCGCCATGAAATACCATCGGCTGTTGGTGGCTGCTGCGGCACTCGGTGCTGACTCCATCGGCTCTGCTGGCTGGGAATCAGCAGCGGCTGTCTGCTTGTGATCCTGTTGTTCTGTGGGGTCGGAGGGGCTGATACCGTCACCACGGCGATCTGTTGAGTTTGAAGTTACAGCGGCCTCTGTACCGCCGGTACCGTCGTCGGAATTTCCACAGTCCATGTCAGACGATCGCTGCAAACACTCGTCCAATGGAGCACGCCGCCGTCTCCTGTGTTTTCGAGGGGAACGCTGTTTACGGACGTGTGCTTCAGTATCTGAATGTGGGTGGATTTCTTCAGCTGCTCCTGTGTCTGGAAGAAAAGCCGCTGTCGGCACAACCCTTGGGTCAATGTCCATCCTGGCATCCACGCCTTCTTGCAATGTCGGTCGGTGATTATCTTCAGGTGGGGGTGCCGTTGTAGAGGCTGGATCCTGTACTGCAGAAGCCATTATGGTCTCGCCATCGGGGGCGGCTATCGGACTAATGTCGTCAGCATCGGTAAAGGTTGCTGCCCGTGTAACTTCGGCGTAATTGAGAGGAAGGGTCGTCACCGTAGAAGGAGTCATAGATTCACCTGTCGGAATTTGAGTAAGCCGTCGTCGGAGACAATCCGAACGGACGTGCCCTACTTGGCCACAACCAGAGCAAGTGCGTGGCTGACCGTCATACATAATGATCGCCCTACATCCGCCGATGACAAGATATGACGGAACATGTTTGGTCAGTTCAATTTTAATCTGTCGTACCCCGTTAAGAACGGGGTATGTTGTAAAGGTGGTCCATTTTTCGGCCATATGGCTGATCACTCTGCCGTAGGACTGGAAAGCCGCGGTGACTACGTCCGGTGGTACTTCAAAAGGGAGTTCGAAGACGCGTATCGTACGTAGGCCAAGCCCCGCGTGATCGATAGAGACCGCCCCAATATGGCCATCAGAATGTTTCAATTTAAGATCGTTTGCATGTGCGCTCACGATTCTGTTGCATACCTCGTCACTTACTAGCTTCACGTAGACAACACTGCTCGTGATAGAGAGATGGATACCAATTATGTCTCGCGGCTCAATTTTAACGTCGTCACGTCGGAAACGTTCCACTTCAAAAGCTGGCGGTCGTGCATGATCGTGTTGAAAACTGATCTTGATGGTGGTTTGTCTGTATGAATGTGCCATGTTGCGTCGGTAGTGATGGACTCTGAACCAACGACAACGCAGTAGTAAACAACTACGGGCACTCGCGACCGCGCGGACGGGACGTAAACAAGACGTCTTCGCCGCAGCGCTGCGGAGAGCAGACTGCCCCTAGACCTCGGGTACTACTAGTTCGGTCGTTATATTTGAATCAAATCATTGCTCAGTGATATTAGAGCGTTATCCACGACCAGTTGTGTACTGGTTACATCATTGCCTGTATATCGAGGGGCCCCAGGTTTGGTTTCTTGGTGGGTCCGGGACTTTTATCGGTCAGGGAATGAGCGTTTGTGTTGTCCTCATCAATTTATCCCATCTTCATCGATGCATGAGTCGCCAAAGTATTGTAAAATAGAAAGACTCGCACCAGGCTGCCGAACAATCCCAGACCTGGACTCCTAGCCAGTAATGTCATACGATGAATTCATTTCATTTCCATTAAAGCATTTAATAGTGAGAGTCGGTAACGTTGCCTTTACACCCAATGAAATGTTAAGAAATTCACAGCTGATTACCACCCAGTAACACTCCGATTGCACTCTAATCACTTCCAAGATCACATGCAGAACTCGAAAGGTACACTTTTCGAATTTCCTCTCACTAAATATTTACAACGTCTTCGACAATCATAGACAGTAGCTACTAATGTTCTGAGAACTTAGGTTCCAATAAGAGTAATTCTTTCTTATACATATCTCGAAATAATAACGACATGGAAAGCAGAAATACTTAAGCTCGGAGGAAAGTGTACTGACAGTTGTTCATCCGACTTAACAGTTCATGAATGAAAGAGAGAAAGAGGAAAAAGACAGTGCTACCAGAAATATCTTCCACTAAGTACCTCAAGACAACCTTTGGAGTATAGACGTAGGAAATTAAAAACATTATGGTCAGAATATGACATAAAACCAATCTCAGGGGCTCCTCAGGTAACACTTAATGAACCTTGATCTTCGAAAATGCTGAATAAGGAAATTCTGCAGTAGGAATGGAAACTGGTGATGCAACACTTTGCTACATCGAAACATGACCAAAAGGCGAGAGGAGTTGCTTTCAATATACAACGTTCCTTTTTAATTTCCGTCTGTCGAGTAGTCTATGTCGACCCGTCGAGCTATTTTTCGAATACAGAGGCTGATGTGACTCATGTTTCAGTCGAGAGCGTCATCACATTTGTGTGATCATGTGTTATCGCCAGCTCGCTGATATCAGTGACCCGATACAGTACCAAGGTGTTACCAGTGTACTGCAGAGCTGAAACCAGCTAACTCTTTTCGAGTTCCACTTAACGCGTGGCCTCAGAGAATTGTAGAAAGTGACGAGACGCCACGGAGTCCCCCGGAATCCCTCGTGTTCAGACGGGGGGCGCAAGCTTACAGCTGCACAGGTTACGGCCGCGTGGTCAATTAAGGGAAGACTACACCCACAAAATTAACATTCTTCTCTATTTTCGATTTCAACCAAATTTTAAAGTAGTGTCTATCATGCAAAAACGTAGCGATTCCAATGTGTTGAAGTGCAGAATTTCATTGGGAACTGGCTTTTAAATTTTTACTACGACTTTTGGAGCTACCTTTAAAATAAACTTTTTGTACTCAATCCTCAGTTTTCACATTCCTTGTTTATTAGGTACATCCAAAAGACAGACCAAGAGTTCCACGCAAGCATTTGATGAGAATCATTATTAACTAACTTTCAAATTTCAAACTTTATTTTCCTTTATTTATCCAAACATAAATACATTCTGAAAATAAAGATACTAGATTTTCGTTAATATTAATGCATACAGGCACACAAATACCTCAATAGTACTTCCTAACAAATTTCGTTGAGGTTGGTTAATATTTAGGATAAAGAAGTTGGTATTGAATGCAGAAACACAAACTAATGTGAAAATAGGTATTAGAGTTTTATTAAAAGGTAAATGCTTCATCAGGCATATTCCATTTTAAATTCATTGGTACCATATGTTTTCCTTTCGTGATCCTGTAAGGCTGCTGGCCCTTGTAATTTCAAGACCAGGATAGCCTTTTTCTTGATTTTTTTAATTCTCCAGAGAGCATCTTGTGGAGTGCTTTATTGATATATAAACAAGATGTAAGGAGATAATTTTTTGGTTTACTTATTCTAGGACACAAGAAAACTGTGTAAGTTGAAATGACATGTTTAATATAGCAATATTAGCAGAAAAATACACGATTTTACACAGTTTTCAATGCGACAACAAAACACAGTGATCAGGATAACACACCTCCTCAACATCAAAAAGTGAAATAATCCTAAACGAAACAATATTAAATGCTAACTCTCAGAAGGTTAAATTATCCTAAACATGAAATTATTAAAGTTTAACTACAAGTTTCTATAGAAAATTGTTCCTACACTCACGGTATGATGTTGGTCAGTACTACGAAAATCGTCCGACGCCTGTTCAAAGTTCTGTACTATTTTGAGGATGACAATCAAGTCTACGGCGGATGTTGAGTTATGTGACAAATTGAACAAAAGATTACCCAAGGTCGCTCGAGTTTACAGTGGATGCAAGCTGGTGAACCAACAAGTTTACACCTCTGCGCCGAGCTGTCGTCTGCTAGGCTGCTCTCTTACTCTGAAATTCCTATAAAACTAATTACACCTTTGCTGAATTATCCAGCTGAAACTTTCCCTACGTTTCTCTTTATGTGAGAGAGCATGTACTCATCCCTAGTCTTAGAATGTGGCAAAATACGCACGCACGGTTGGAGCAGTGTGCATATTATAATACCCTCCCAGTTCTTGCAAGAACAATTAACTAATTTGCTTGTTTCTTTTCTCCACAGTTGGAGAGCTAAACGATGCTACAGTTTATTTCTAGCTCGATGTCAGCTACTGTGAATTCACTGTTCACCCAAATTTCTTCTCTGTCTCGTACTGAACATTATGCTCTCAGTTCTGTACTTGACACTAGCTCAGAGAAGAGTGCGCTGAGATTTCCGTCTTGCCATACTGATAGCTGAGCTGTCTTCCTTCCTGCATTCTTTCGTCTTCACGTCCCGGATTTTTAGGATCAATAAGAGTGTTCCTCTTGTATTGTGGAACCTGTCTCTAACAATCGCAAGATCCCCACCATTAAATTGAGTAAAAACTTTGGATCTTTTCTCCTCCCTAGCGTGTTTCCGCCAATCGGATATTTTGTGCCCATGTCAGCTCCAAAATTCGTACATTGACTCTCTCACGTGGGTAGCACTCGCTGGACTCATGATCGAAAATGCGCCATTAGTCTTGTTTCGTATCCATTTGGAATTCCGAAATTCAATTTTCTAAAAGCTTTCTTTCCTGTTCTCCCTGAGATGGGGCTATTATACTTGCTCTCCCCATCTGAGTCACCTGGTCGGTCATTCACTTTCCGCGTGGGACTCCCCTGTAAGTGATTTCCGTGGTACCCCCTGTAGTGTGGCCTTACCTCTGCTCACCCCTCTGAAATTCAAAACTAAAGCAACTCTCGCTGCTTGTTGCAACTTCTGCTCATATACGTGCATTATATAGAAACGGAGTGCTAATTACCATTGATTGAGTGACATCTCTGTTTTGCATTACATGCTGATAGGCAAATTTACTGATAACCACCGAATTAAGTTGGATGTCATATCCGCCTTCCTGTTTCAATGTATAAAGCTCTCATAAGGTGCGAATCTGACCTTCATTTATTCTACCACTTTACAAAGCAGATTTTCTTCTGAGACGATGATAAAGTATGTAAGTAGGCTGTTTAGGTTTTTTTATTGGTAATGCCGCCGCCACGTAGCGCTCTGTATGAAAATCACTGGCTGTGCCGTGTGCAGTCTGTGGCTGGTTGGCGTTGTTGTAATACTCGCCATTGTAGCGTTGGGCAGTTGACTCTTAGCGGCGCGTAGCGTTGCGCAATTGGAGGTGAGCCGCCAGCAGTGGTGGACGTGGGGAGAGAGATGGCGGAGTTTTGATATTTGTAAGAATTGATGTCATGAAATGATATATATATTATGAATATTAAGGTAAATACATTGTTTGTTCTCTATTGAAATCTTTCATTTGCTAACTGTGCCTATCAGTTGTTAGTGACTTCCGTAGTTTGAATCTTTTAGTTAGCTGGCAGTAGTGGCGCCCAGTGATTTTCATACAGAGCGCTACGTGGCGGCGGCATTACCAATAAAAAAACCTAAACAGCCTACTTACAAGTAGTGCTGTGATTCCTGCTCTCTTCAACCTTCAAACATACCATACTGAACTGAGGAACTGCTTAGAAACATGACAAAAACGTATATCCGTACTATGAGAGGTGTGGAAATTGTCTCTATAAGGTCCTAGTACTTTTCCTGGTACTTGTAATTCGTATACAGCCCATTCGCTTAGGCACCTAAGAGAAAACACGCTAAAGATGTGAGATAGCAACTACAATTTTTTTAAGAAATTGACGGTTTTGTGTGGAGTGTCCCCGTAACACATTACATAAGTTGATCTCACTACACGCCCTTGCTGCCGGTAAGAAATCGTAGGCAACCTGAATAACACGATGAAAATACAAGCAGGTCACTGCATCCGACGCAAATACGCTGGAGAACAACAAAACAAAATGAATTCATTTGTACAGGCAGTAGCTCCCTGCCCCAGCTTTGAGCGGGTACCACTAACGAGGAACCCCTTGAACGCGAGGTCGAAGCTTCAATATTTAGTAAGGGTCTCTGGAAAGTGTTAACATTTTCGAAAGGAAAAGTATTAGCTGCTGATGATTCAGGATGTGCATCAGAAAGGCGACAGAAAATGCGTGTCCAGGAGGTGCAAGGATAAACCTTGTATGGGATGCATGTATTACTCTTTAACAAAATAGACATCGCTGATATTCGAAAAACAAATAATTAACTTGCATCGTGAATGCCAAATGAGAAACGGCGCGCCACTGTGATCAAAAAGATTCACATTTTAAGACTGATGGCCAACTCCTAAGGAATTGCAAACCACGCAGGATTTTCAGGTAGCTATCTGCTCTTAGAGAATGCATACAGAACCATATTGGAGGAACTGGGTGTTGAGAAGTGATGGAATGTGATGGCGTGCAATCGCATGCGAAACAGTCTGTTGTGGTTCTTGCCGTGAAACTGGCTATCCTTTAACGCCTAGTTGCAGGTAGTGCCATAATACCTGTTACAGGAACGGTAACAACAAATATCCAGAGGCTCAATTTGTCCAGTGGTTCCAGATGGTATTAACTGCGTTTAACTGAGTTTAACTGAGTTTAAAGGTGGTGTTACAGTCGGCGCAAGAGCGATGCAACATAGCATCTCCGGGGTAGGGATAAAGTAGGGATTTTTCCGTACGGCCATTTCACGAGTGTACCATGAATATCAGGAATTCGGTAAAAAAAAGCAATCTCCCGCAATGCTGTGGCCGGAAAAGATCCTGCAGGAAGGGGACCAACGACGACTGAAGAGAATCGTTTGACGTGATAGAAGAGCAACCCCTCCGCAAATTGCGGAAGATTTCAGTGCTGGTCCACCAGAAAGTGTCGGCGTGCGAACCATTCAACGAAACGTCGTCGATACGGGCTTTCGGAGCCGAAGGCCCGCTCGAGTACCCCTTGATGACTGCACGACACAAAGCTTTACGCCCCACTAGGGCCGGTCAACACCGGCTTTGGACTTCTGATGACTGGAAACAGGTTGACTGGTCGGACGAGTCTCGTTCTAAATCGTATCGAGTGGATGAACGTGTAAGGGTACATAACAACCACATTAATCCATGGACCCTGCATGTGAGCAGGAGATTGTTTAAGCTGTGAGACACTCTGTAATGATATGGGGCGTGTGCAGTTGGAGTGTTATAAGATCCCTGATTAGATACGACTCTTGACAGGTAACACGTACATAAGCATCCCGTCTGATCATTTGCATCCATTCATATCCATGGCATTGTGCATTTCGACGGATTGGGCAATTCTAGCAGGACAATGCGATATCCCACGAGCGTAGATTTGCTACAGAGTGGCTCCAGTAACACTCTTCTGAGTTCAGACACCTCTGCTGGCCACCAAACTCCACAGACACGAACATTATTGTGCATATCTGGGACGCATTGCAAAGTGCTATTGAGAAGAGATGTCTCGCACTCTTACGCATTTATGGACAGTCCTGCAGGATTTATGGTATCAGTTCCCTCCAGCACTACTTCAGACATTACTCGAGTCCATGCTACGTCGTCTTGCGGCACTACTGCGTGCTCGTGGTGGCCCTATACGATATTAAGTAGGTGTACCACTTGCTTTCGCTCTTTAGTGTAGTATGACCAGAAATTGGCCAAAAGCAGTTCTCCGACCATAGTTGTAATTCTTCTACGCCCATTTTTTCCTGCTTACTTGCTGTGACACTGGCCTTGCGAAGTCACGCGCACGAGAAAGAATCGTAGAGGCACAGCGCCTCCAACTTCTCGCAGCACAATAAATAATTTTGCAGCCTATTTACCATCCAGATTAACAGTCGGCATTGTATACGAATGTGGTAAGGTAACGATGTTAGTTAGTACTGATACAACTGTTTAGGTACCTCTAATTTCCAGGGTTCCTTTCGTATTGACCTCCTCTAGAGTTCAAAATAAATTCCTTATTAAACGATGGGATAAGTTTGCGTATCTCATCTACAAATTTTCTGGCCGATTCCGCAGTTGCTATGTATCGTCAAGTTTTGCTTTATTTGTAACTTACGACGTTGCTACCATGCACATTCCATAAATCGTATCGAGCATCCTTGAAGCGCGCGAACACCAATTTTTCTAACAAATTCGCCTTGCCCTCCCTTGAATAACCGTAGTTTCTCTTATGCACTGCACTGTTATATTGCCATGGACTTATTCGAAAGCTGGCCTCTGTGGCCGAGCTGTTCTAGGCGCTTCAGTCCGGAACCACGTGGCTGCTACGGTCGCAGGTTCGAATCCTGCCTCGGGCATGGATGTGTGTTATGTCCTTAGTTAGGTTTAAGTGGTTCTAAGTCTAGGGGACTGATGATCTCAGGTGTTAAGTGCCATACTGCTTAGAGCCATTTTTGAACTTATTCGAAATGTATTCATAATCTTTTTTATACAATGCTGCGGTAGACCTTGCATGTAGCTAATTACTTTTAGTACCTGCTCCTTGGTCAACGATTGTATTTTACTACTTTTCACTGGAGACGTGATGTGTGGCTCCCCGTCCACGAAGATGGTGAACTCCGTGGCCTGACACAAGTTGCAGCATTACTCTCGCTTGTGAAGCACGCATCATCATTGTACTCCTCAAGCACATTTTTCGCTCAGTCGGGCGTATGCGGCAACACATATTCAACTGACTCATCTGCAGAAACGCTAGGATTCCATCTGCCAATTCTTTCTCAGTCTGCGAAATTCCTTGGGCTCCTTTCTGACGAAATGTCAACTTTTTGTGGACATAATGCGGTATTTGCTTTCTTTATCGTTACTGTGCCTTGTATCAACATCACTAGCACTGTAGCACTGTTGCGACTTAATGGTCGACTTAGCATTTCAACTACAATTCATAGCCTCACACTGTGCTCACCACTGGACACCTCCCGTACTACCTACCCCTTGTTGCCTTTAGCAGCCAATACTGTGGCGGCACGATAGACGGTATGTCGGGCGTCGAATTGCGTAAACATCCGTGGCCTTTTGGGACCTCGCACTCAAGTGGTTCCTTGTAAGTATCGAAGGCTGGGTTTGTCTGGCGTAGCTATAATAAATTTTATACAGAAATTTTCCTGGCAAATCAGTCTGTCTACCACTGTAAACTGTATCAAAATACCTACAGTATTTCCTGAGATTAACCTTCCCACACACAAGAACGCAGCGAGAACTGTTACTTGTAACATGCATATACAGTTTGTTTCGATGGGATAGGTAGTTATCCTTCACAGTATCGTAGGAAGCGTAATGGCATCTGTCCTAAGTTATATTGGGAAACAATGGCCGGAATAAAAGGCTAGTCTCCATAAAATGGTTGTATTTCATTCTTTTTATCCCTACCGTAAAATACTGTTTTACAAATAAGTTATTTGCACTCTACAGACATTATTTAAGATGCAGTTCTACACAAGCCAAGCTCACAACTAAAAGCTAACTCGTTTCAACTCTGGTAAGTAATCATGCGGCCCCCAACCCATCCACCAGCCCCGCCCGGCGACCCGCCCATTTCTTAAAACGAACTGCTGTTCAACGTCTACTCTAAACTAGGAGGAAGTAAGAATTTTTCAGACTAACGTTTACTGTACCCGTGGTCTAGGTGTGAAAAAGAATAAGAAAGATGTCCTCGGTTCGTCCTCGAAACTCCCTAAATTTTGAATGAAAATCATCAGCAATGGCGACAGAGACTTTCGAGATAAGAAGTCACGGTCATTCTGCCAACGGCCATGTAGGAAAGGAAGATGGTGCGCACAGAGGTTCAGCTCATTCTTTTGCCTTTACGAAGGGAAACTGCTCCTGGTGGCGGAAGAATCAACAATAACCAACAACTTATGGATGTAGAGGGCAGTGGACACCAGTGCACTGAACATAATGTTTATCCAAGGGACATGTGGCATGTAACGGAAAAAGTGTTATGATGATCTCTCCATTGCCTAAAGATTCCGGACTAGTCCCTATTCGAATCTCCGTGGGGGGAACTGACAGGGGGGAAGGGGGGGGGGGGTTGATCATAAGAAAAATATGTAGTAACCAACGAAAGTATAACATTCTACGAGGTGGTGCGTGGAATGTCAGAAGTTTCAACGTGGCAGGGAAGCTAGACAATCTGAAAAGGTAAATGCTAAAGCTCAATATAGATGTAGTGGGTGTCAGTGAAGTGGAAAGCTGACAAGGATTTGTGGTCAGATTAATATAGGGTAATGTCCAGCAGGAAATGGTACAACGGGAGAAGGATTCGTTATGAATAGGAAGGCAGGGCCGAAAATGAATTACTGTGAACAAATCAGTGATATCGTTGTTCTCATCAGAATTGACAACAAGCAACAATGACCACGATAGTTCAGGTATACATGGCGACGTCACAAGCCGAAGACGGACAGTCATAGAAATTATATGAAGATAATCAATGGATAATTCATTACGCAAAGGTAGACGAAAATGTAATAGTCATGGAGGACTGGAATGCAGTTTATGGGGAAGAAGTAAAAGAAAGGGTTACGGGAGAATATGGGCTTCGTACTAAGAATGATGAAGGAGAAAGATTAATTTAGTTCAGCAATAAATTCCAGCTAGTAAGTGCAGATAGTCGGTTCAAGAATCACAGGATTACGGGACACACCTAGAAGAGGCAGGGAGATGTGGGATGACTTCAGGTATATTATATCGTGCCCAGGCAGAGATCCCGAAATCAGATATTGGATTGTGAGGTGTATCCAGAATCAGATATAGACTCAGATCAGAAATTACTGGTGATGAAGATTAGGCTGTCGTTTAAGGGACTAGACAGAAAGTATCAGTGGGGAAAGAGGTGGAATACGGATGCAGTACGGAATGAAGAGAGAAGCTTGAAGGTCCCTCAGGCAATAGATACTGCGTTAACGAATTTCGGCAGGCATTTCAGTTAAAGATGGTTGGATATCTCTAAAAAAGGCAATGACAGAAGTTGGAAAGAAAGACATACGTACATAGAAGGTAACCGCAAAGCAAAAATGGTTAACAGAAGAAATACCTCAGCTCATTACTGAAAGAATTAAGTAGAAAAATGTTGACGGAAATTCAGGAATACAGAAATACATGTGACTTAGGAATGAAATAAATATAAACTGCAGGCAAGCCAAAGCGAAATGGCTGTATGAAAAGAGTGAAGGAAGCGAAAAAAATGATTTTTTCAAGTACTGAGTCATCGAATAGGAGAGTAAAAACAACCTTCTGTGAAATTAAAAGCAAAGATGCCAACATTAAAAGTGCCATGGGATTTCTGTTGTTAAATGCAGAGGAAAGAGAACTGATCGTTGGAAAGAGTACATAGAAGACTTGTGTGATTACGTTACAGAAGAAGAAACAGGAGTCGATATACAAGAGGTAAGGGATCCACTATTAAAAAAAGAATTTAAAAGAGCTTTGGATGACTGAACGTTGAATAAGGCAGAAAGGATTGATAACATTAGATCAGAATTTCTAATATCTTTGGGAGAAGTGGAAACAAAGCGGTTATACACATTGGTATGCAGAATGTATGAGACTGGCGGCATATCATCTGATTTTTGGAGAAACATCATCCACACAGTTCCGAAGATTGTAAGAGCCGACAAGTGCGAGAATTATCTCACAATAACTTTACCACCTGAAGTATCCAAGCTGCTGACGATAATAATACACAGAAGAATGGGAAATAAAACTGAAGACCAAGGACGGCCAAGAACGCGGCACGCGTGCATCCACGTGTGCCGAGATTTCACACGCGTGCGGATTGCTCCCTTCTGACGTCACACGTCCCCCACTACCACACCAGCTGACTGCGCGCATGCGCGGAACTACGAACACGCCGCACGCGACAGTGCATTCGCGTAGGGAACACTGCCCTGCTAGCATGTGGCTTAGTTTCATAGTAAGTCATTTAATAATATTAAGCTCTTTACAACACATCATGTTGAGCAATACTGCATCTTTGTTGGCTGTTCGTACACCTACAGAAAAATAACAATAAAGCTGGGTTTGAAACTGCTTTACACCAACAATATCGTGTTTCTCACATCGTCACTAGTAAATTCTTACAACATTTAAGCTGAGATATACAAACAGTCTTGAATGTAGTCTACAGCATGCAATACGATGTGGAATGGGAGATTGCAAGTACATGTGAAACAAGTAAATTTTATATTCTGGAACTATAGTACAAAATTTTGCAATAACTACAATTCTCAACGAAACATATGACAAATACAACAAAATTATCACCATTAATTTAATTATTTTTGGTTCACTGTAGACATAATAAAGTATATATCCGGCACAAACTGACGGTACACAGACAAACGCAGACAGTTTCTCATATTCTCGTCACTCAGATTGCTACATAATCCTGACTTACTTAGTTTCGTAATCGAAATAAACCTTTCGCACTCGTATGTCGATCCAAACACTGATATAACTTTTGCAGCCTCATTGTGGAGGAAAACCTTCGTAAAATTACTGGAAAGTACTTACGTAAAAATAAAAATGTGCTTAGAACGGCTACTACACTGCAGATCGATCGGTTCCATTTGCAAATGCACTGTAGTACTTCCAACTGAAACTGCAAAGGGTCTAGAAAATAGTTCAAAAACAGATGTCAGACTGGCAGTGTCCTGAAAACGTTTAGAAAATTGTGCCTGTAGTTCCTCCAACACAGAAACAGATTTTCGTTCTCTCTGACTTTAGAGAGCGTAGTGCAATGGGCGGTATTCATTTTCATGAGTTGTTCCTTTCACAATGCGAGTTTCTTGTTAAATGCATCCACTTTTTTGATCAGATCAGAAATAAGCTGCTACTCACCTTGCAAAGTCTTATTGAGAGCGTTAAAGTGTGTAGTCAGATCAACTAAAAAAGCGAGGTCTGCAATCCATTTTGGATCTTATAATTTTGGCTCTGCCTTACCTTTTTCCTTCAGGAACTCAACAATAGCGAGTCTTAAACTGAAAAATCTTTCGAGGCATGATCCTCGACGTAACCAACGTACCAGTGGTAAATAACATCTCCGTACTCTTCGTTCAGTTCCATGAGAAACTGTTGAAACTGACGGTGTACTAAGCCATGCGACTTCAAAAAATGTACTATGGTGACTACCAACTTCATCACATGCTCCAAATTTGCATACTTAGCACAAAGAGCTTGTTGGAGTACAAAACAATGAATTCCGTACAAATCTTCTGTCGATCGTCCTAGCTTTATACGCAACAATGCTGCAAGCCCATTTTGAGCACCTCGAATTGCTGGTGCTGCATCCATGGTGTCTGAAACTAACATTTTCCAATTCAGGCCAACGACTTCAGCTGCCTGTTCAACTGGTTTTAGCAAGTCGGTACCCCTCGTTGTGTGTTTCATTGGTAATAAATCTAATTAGTTCTTTCGTCACATGCAAATTTGTGTCGACTCCACCAACATAAATCGCTAGTTATGCTCTGTCCGAAATGTCGGTCGACTCGTCCAAAGCAATCGAGAATACAATAAACTTGCAGACACTATCAATTAACTGCCTGTAGACATCCGCTGCCATACCAGCTATGCAGCGAGCTATTGTCTGCCTGGAAAGACTAATTTCACTAAACGTCTTTACTTCCAGTGGCGTCAAGAGTTCCGCCACCACAACAATAGACTCCTTGATGAAATCATCATCACTGAAAGGCTTATTCGCTCTTGTCATTTTGAGCGCTATTTTGTAGCTTGCTCTTAGAAACAGGTCGCTACGTTCGGTTGCGGGATAAAAAAAAAGGAAACAAAATATGAGTGAACTCTAAATTCGAATTCTGACGACAAATATGTACAAATACAAACATCAGAAACACAAAGATTTGTAAGTGGTACTCGCGTTCGGTCCGTCTCGCTGCATAACAATACCTCTTCTTAATTCCGCCAACTTGTTTGGTCTATCAACCCAACTAAATCAATAAGTCCTTTGTGTGTGGTGATTTAATGCCGTTCTATTGCAAATTTGCGGTGCCCGTAGAGTATGTGACTGCATAATAGACATTGAGAAATTTCATCCACCTCTTCGAAAAAATATTGCAATTCCCATTCAGCCCTGAAGGTCCGTGACGTTGTGTCACTACCCCGCCTCTTTGTGAGCGTGTGTTCCATTGCAACAACCACTGTACATTACTTGTAAACTTTCCGGTGAGGTGTGCATGGTCTTCTTTTAACTGTGGTTGTTCCTTCACGTTTCCACATCACAGTCACAACACCTACAGGAGACAGCTTTAGAGTATTTATAAGGTAATGATGGATTTGTTACTCTGGTGACATCCAGTGACCTGTCCGTGTTCGAAGGCACTGAACTCTACTGACACACTTTGCCGTTACTGCTTCCCTACTCACGACAGAACACTCCCTGCCTGCTTTGATACTGGGGAATTGGCTTT
This sequence comes from Schistocerca gregaria, assembly GCF_023897955.1. Classification (NCBI taxonomy): domain Eukaryota; kingdom Metazoa; phylum Arthropoda; class Insecta; order Orthoptera; family Acrididae; genus Schistocerca; species Schistocerca gregaria. The sequence continues at coordinate 175,938,386 of NC_064926.1, forward strand.
CCGTGACAGCGTGTGGTCCATCCCGCATTACATACGCTGCAACGGGACACTACCTCGATCGCTTGACGTTGTCTACTTCTGCTCTTTGGCTCAGTAGCTACTGACTTACTCGATGGGAAGAAGCGTTGAAGAAACACCATCTAAATACCAACTAAAGTCTGCATAATTAAGGCTTGCAGTCAGAATCAGTAAGTTCATAAATCTTTCGGGCGTTCCCTATTCTAAATAACCTGCTTGAAATTCGTTTTTAAAGTTCCACCAGTTACTCTTCACTGCCCCAAAAACATATTGTATGTGACTATCAACTCCGTATTTACTGTCGATTTCATACCGGTAGAAGCTAACGTCTCTTTTTACTACAAGTTCTCAACACAAAAGTAGCCAGATCGACCCGAATTATTTTAACGTTCCATACAGTCACTGAATCACAATTGGTTGCGGGTTACTACATCATGTCATTCAGTGGTGTACTTACAAAGAAGTGCTCGCCTAAATATTCCGTAATGTTAGAGAGACACACCACGAGGAGTATTAAGCACGAACAAAATGTTCACGAGCAGATAACTTGCAAAGGAAATTACTTCAAATGACCCAGCTGCCAGAAAAACGTCCAAACTGTAGTCGCTTTTCAATTACGGTACGAAAACCGACAAAACGCACTATTTACTTATTATCGCACGGATTTGTGCAATGTCGTTTAACACTGACGTGCAGCACTCAGGTTCCCGAGCGACTCCCAGGGATACAGAATTGTAGCACAAAGGACGAGAAATACTTAATTCCTATTGGCTGATGGTTTAGGCAGCCAGTCCTCAGGTACTCGCGCTAATTCCTAAGCCATTCAACGCGATCACAGAAAGTAATCTATAAATGAAATTCTGTATTTACGACACCAAAGTTAATTTTAATAGAGCAAAGTATTGCTTACCGCCAGAAATAAATTTCTAAGCGATTTAATACACATCTTCTCTTCTGGTTCCTTTTATACAACAAGATGCACACTAGGACGCATGTAGATACGTTATATAACTCCGGATAGCACAATAACGTTCCCACACACATATTTACAAAGTTTTTTAATATAATAAGACATCTACACTTCACGTATGTTCTCGCCACAACAGTCACACAACAAAACGTAATTAAATGGCAGTTTTGACAGTGCTTCTATTATGTCGGTAGCTGTTGTAATGAAAGCAAGAAAAGTAACTCCTATGAACGGTATCTTTTCCGTTATAGTTTCAACTCATACTATAGATGAATACATTACAGACCCCAGCTCTGTTTCGTGACACCAGTGAAAATGTTAACATAAAGTCAGTACATGTAATATGAGAAAGATCGAATAGAGTTTAATTGTACTACTTTAGATTCATAGGGAGTGTGTACAACGGATCGTACGCAGGCTGTAGGTAAGCACATCGTCCCAGCGGCTGCTATTGTGAAGGAAAAAAAATACTACTTTCTTCGCTCCTGCGTGACTAGACGCACTTCAGGGCTGCTCAATTCACTGCAAAGTCGATAGACTCGGAATAGTTTGCTACGTTACAATGGGTGATCCGATGCTTCTGATCAGATAATGTAAAGTGTCACCAGAAATTCTTCCTTTAACTTTACTGTTATTATATTACCAAGATTTTTGTCTTAGAATGCCCTTATTGTGGTGTCACCGTCAGACACCACACTTGCTAGGTGGTAGCCTTTAAATCGGCCGCGGTCCAGTAGTATACGTCGGACCCGCGTGTCGCCACTATCAGTGATTGCAGACCGAGCGCCGCCATACTGCAGGTCTAGAGAGACTTCCTAGCACTCGCCCCAGTTGTACAGCCGACTTTGCTAGCGATGGTTCACTGACTTCTACGCTCTCATTTGCCGAGACGATAGTTAGCATAGCCTTCAGCTACGTTATTTGCTACGACCTAGCAAGGCGCCAGTATCCGAACTATTGATATTGTGAATCATGTACCATAAAGAGCGACGTTCTCCATTAATGGATTAAAGTTAAGTATTCCACCAGCTACGTCCGTTTTTCTCAATTCTAATTCCCTTGTCATGTTCCAGACCTCACGCCATCCTGCGTGAGCTAAAACGCGTGCATTTCGGCCTCCTTTAGGAACACGGTTGGCTCTCCTGCCAACCACAACACTTATAATGTACCATGAACTCTGGTCTCATCATTTCACATTGATAAGCGTGTTTTATGAATATGTGATTATGATGGTGGCTTTGTTCGTTGATCCAGTTTCTTTTACGGAATTTTTATTACATCTTCCTTGACATCTAATTACAGGGATTAAAAAGCTGCCTATATAATTATTACTGTAGAATTCGAAGAATATGAGTATTTTCCAAAATCTTTCCGTGAAAGGGTGGCTCGTCAGATGGTAGCTTCTTCACTGCCCTAATTTAATCGCTTTGGGAAAACTGTTCCTCTTAGTAACCATTACTGTCTCGCACCACATTCGACTTGGGAGCTCCTAAGTGAGCCGTAAAATAAAGATAGATGTGTGAACCTCACACGGAAAACATTTACGAAAGAAAAAAGGAACATAACGAGCGACGTCTGCGTTTCAAAAGTTCCGTCATAGTGGACGGTTAGCAGAAGGACATCCGTTGGCTACTTCGTAAGACACAGTCGAGGCAATATTGATATTTAGTATTGTGATGACCTCCCTCTCCTACTAATACGTTACTCCTAGCAGAAGGAGCAAGTAGGAGAGAGAAACTAACGATTTTCCAAATGATAGCAAACTTGAACAGTGTGCGAAGGATTGGAACTTAAATAGTGGCCACTATTTATTCACAACCGATACAAAAGTGTTTCGTGTTTGTACCTGTTACTGTCCTTCAAAGTAGTCACCAGCATTGTGTAGAACCTGTGGCCAGCTATGTGGAAACCGTAGTATACTGTTAGCAGAGCCTGTTTAGTTGATGGTGCGAATGGAGCGGTCAATAGTTACCGTTGCTCTCGTGTACGAATGTGATGGTGTTTCCAAAGCGAGATTTTCACTTTGCAGCGGAGTGTGCGCTGATATGAAACTTCCTGGCACATGAAAACTGTGATCTGGACCGAGACTCGGGTGTGTGTCGTTCTTGGGTAGCTCAGATGGTAGAGCAATGGCCCGCGAAATGCAAAAGTCGTTAGTTCGAGTCTGGGTGCGGCACACAGTTTTAATCTGCCAGGAAGTTTGTGATGGTATTATCCTAATGCATTAAATTGCTCCACGGCAGACCGTCAATGCACAGTATTACTTTCTACGCAACCTACCCATCATTTAGCACGACAACACGCGGGTACATACAGCGCAAGCTTTGGCTGCTCCGTTGGGTCGATGGGACTGTGAAGTACTGTACTATCCACCATACTCGCCGGACTTAAGTCCTTGTGACTTTGATTTGATTCCGAAGACGAGGGAATCACTTCGTGGCATTCGCTTGAGATCTTTTCCAGAGATTCGACAGGCTGTAGACCGTTCCAATCGCACCATCAACAGAACATGCTTTGCTAATGGTATACTACGCCTTCCACATCGCTGGCAACGGGTTCTACACAACGCTGGTGACTTCCTTGAGGTAGAGTAACTGGTGCTAACATGTAACTCTTTTGTATCCGTTGTGAATAAATATTTGTCACTATTTAAGTTATAAATCTCGTATTTGTGAAATCTTGTTCCTAGCGCGTCACGCAGAAAGTCATACAGGATTAGATGAAAATAAATAAGTTTTGAAGTGTCGTAGTATAAAAGGACAGACTTGTATATGTGTGAAAAGAAAAGAACTTCGGTAATTTCAAGCCAATGTTTCTTCAAGATTGTGTTACCAATATAAATATTGACAACAGACAATTGACAACTGAATAAATAAATGACCAAACATAGATTTCGACCAAACATAGTGATAGTATGATTTAAAAACTACTATTGCTTGTTTTCGTTTACAACTGCTTACGAAGGACAAATTTACTTAAAACGTATTTTGCAAAATACTGATGCGCGTATTTCAAATATGTCTTGAGTGTATGCAGTTGGCCGGCCGTTGTGGCTGAGCTGTATCTAGGCGCTCCATTTCGGAACCGCGCTGCTGCTACGGTTGCAGGTTCTAATCCTGCCTCGGGCATGGATGAGGGCAATGTCATTAGGTTACTTACGCTTAAGTAGTTCTAAGTCTAGGGGAATGAGGAACCTATACGTATTACTTACAGTTACGCTTTTCCTTTGCTTCGTAGTTCTGGTGTTTTTTAATTAAGATTTGACGGACGACAGCATAAAGCACTAGCTTATTCGAGGTTTTATTTGATACTCCATCGACATACGTCTGGTACGTCTCTGACTGTCTGACATCTGGAGATTTTTGCGTTTAAGCAGCATAGTCATCAACTGGTTCAACAGGATAAAATTGTAAAGGGTTTCAGGAATCTTTTCAAATGATTGTCTGCAGTTACTGTGCACTGAAATTTGCAACTCTTTTAGTACCCACAAAATTTACTAGTTGCTTTTACAGTAGCGTAAATGATAACAATGGATATAAAAGGGAATTAATGTTCATTGTTTCTGACGCTTAGTGTTAAGCAGTGCGCAACTCGGTTTTGCTTCATAAAATCTGGCCCTGATCTATATAAATCCCAGAAACAGTTACACGAAGTAATAAATAGGTGTCACAATGAAACTCGCAAAACTTTGGAAGACAAACTATCTTAAGGACTTTACTGTACAGGGTGACCACAAAGTCCAGTTACTCCCCATTATTAACCACCGTAAACCACTAAACTTCATTATATGTCATGAACAAATTTCTTTGGGGGAGTTTTCTTGTGATATAAAACTTGTAGAGCTGTTAGTGAGAGGTAGCGCACCGTTACCCCACGAATCCCCACTGAAATGAGTATTGCTAATTTCATGTCCTCTTCGACCTGGTTAAGCAGATTCGAGGAACCAAGTAGTATAGGAAGTAGCAAAACATCGAAGTGTATTTCAAATAGAAATATAGAGAAGATGCCACTAATTCGTAGCTGACGTGATGACGAAGCGTACTATAACCCTCCCCCCCCCCCTCCCCCCTATATCTGTTGTTTCCGACGCCGTTCAGCCAGGTTACGTGAAAGAACTGCGGGCAAACGGAACTTTTAATATTTTGAGGGGCAAAAAGGTAGAGTCTGTTGTAGAATTGATTAATGCTGTAACAAGTTCCTGTACAACAATGAGTGCGACAAGTATGAGTGAATTACTATTTGTATACCTTTATATTTATATTCAGGTACCTCAAGGTATATTAGGACCAAAAATTTAAGAAAAGACATCTTAGTGGCCACATTCATGTAATCGACCTCTCGATATCTCAAAAAATATAAAAGAATAACTTTATATATTTCATTCGACAGTATTTCAAACCAGTTGCAGAAAGTAATTCATTACTTTTGATGGACTCGTGGCCTGGAGATAATGCTTCTGCCTTTCAGGGCAATTGTGGATAAAATTGTTGACATAATTCAGATTCCACTCGGAGCAACCATGCAGACCATCGATAAGTAAATTTTTCGATTGTGGACAGTATTTTTACGTTAATTGTCGGACAGCATAACTTACGATTTTTCCATGTCACTTGAGGTTCATTTGGAGAAAAGTATTCTTAACTTTTGTCATACATCCATTATCAATCTTCATGGACGCGCCTCGCGAATTGCTTTCAGTATACTCCGTATGCAGCACCATAAGCCAAACATCGGTGAGGTCCGTTTCTTGCTCCACTCCAGTTCTGTCTAAGAAAAAATTTAACAGTAATTACGGTGACGCGAATGAAACTTTAACTTTTCTTTCGTCGTGTGTGCCTCATTTAAGGAAAATGCTTCTTTTCGTTTTCAAATCGGACTTTTCTTTCATGTGACGGCCAAGGGGAATAAGCATGGAATTGTTTCATTGTTACTGAAACATACATTATAATAAATTTAACATAATAACTATGCCGCAGGAATTGTTATACAATGATTCATGAGTAAGATATATTTCATTTCAATAAATGAAAGTAACTATTGATGAAAGGCGTCTAAAATGTAACATCAAATACTGCCTTGATTTAATTTCCTGCGCCAGTCATCTTTGTAAGAATTACATATACAACACTTCAGGTGTCGACACCAACAGCTTCGTGTTCAAAACGTTAATGGTACGTGATACTTTTGCAGGTTCTAGCTGTTTCACGTTCGCCTGTGTCACTCCGAATATTAGATCTAAATGGCCTACGCTCTTTTTTCACGGCCGACCGCGCGTTAACAGGAATGGCTCCACGAAACCCTGTCATAAGCTGTTCTTCGTGCAACGAAACCGAGTAACTTATATAATTTTTAGAAAATACACCCATTGCGTGTTAGTGGATAAAATATTGACATTCGATTACTTTCGATATATTCTTCCTCCATTAATAATTTCAGAGTGGACTTCTACATGTCGGACTGGACCATTCTACTGTGAATACATACATACCAATTCCTGTGTCTCCTTTATCTCCTTTATCTATGTGCGACCGTTTTCTCTCAGACTTTTTCTCCGTACTGAACATAATTAGTTCGAAATCAAAACTGAAATCATTTGCTACACGACATGCTTATAAATAACTTTACATAGTACCCAGGAGGTAACGAGTGATATACTTTGTTCACAACTATATAGGCCTACGTCAACTACATTAAACTCTCACCTTCTTTCGTTCACTATAAGTTCATCGTTCGTCTCGTACTTCATGTGCCTACTGTTAGTATAACCGTATTTTCGAAGCCTCTGCATCTCAATGGCAGGACCAGAAGCCTCTGCATATCAAGAGCAGGGTGATCATCGAAGGAATACGTGTCTGAGCAAATACTTTCTCTCAGGAGGTTACTGCGATCAGTGTCCCCTGCTTTAGATACAACTCGTTCTTCTACATAGGCAGAATAAAAATAAAACCAACGAGAAAATTCAGCTTGTTTACATTCGTCATGCCATTTTCGGCGCTGTTTTCAAAAAAATGGTTCAAATGGCTCTGAGCACTATGGGACTTGACATCTCAGGTCATCAGTCCCCTAGAAAATAGAACTAGTGAAACCTAACTAACCCAAGGACATCACACACATCCATGCCCGGGGCAGGATTCGAACCTGCGACCGTAGCGGTCACGCGGTTCCAGACTGAAGAGCCTAGAGCCGGCTGTTTTCTAATTTTGTAAATAAATTGTTGTTTTGAATATCATTTGTCGGTAAGAAGACATTCACATCACTTCTCCGGAGTGGTATGTAACATCACAAACTTTATACTACTACTATTACTACGTGATCAGGCCCAGTGGACCGCACGCATTACCTCCTGTAATACATTAAATTGTGTTTCGCGTTTCTTTTTATGCAGGAGATTGAAAACAATCTCAATTTTAACATGTCCTGTAGTTTCAAATAAAGATAAGTGGCAGCAAAAATGGGAAATTTCGTAAAATATTATTTGGAAGTTGAAGAAAATAGAAGCTAGTGGTAGTGAAGTAGATAAAGTTACAGTTGTGTATTACGAGAGTGTTTTATACTAAAATTAATTTCGAGAAAAGCTTTTAAGGCATGTCAGTTTTCATTACAGGGAGTGCATAGTAACCGCAAGATAATTTGTAATCGGCTGAAGGTATGCAACCGAAGGCGCTGAGAGGTATGGAGGAAGGCGGTAAGTCAGGCATTGCCACCCGCGCCGCGCCCCGGGCGTCGTAAATCACGGCGTCGCAGGATCAGGCGCCGCCATAGCCCATCACTTGCGGCCGACGTATAAAGACGATCCGGCTAGCAGGAGTTGTGGTCGTCGCCTGCCGTACTATAGCTTAGCCGGTGAATAAATTATAGTTTACGCTTAAGTAAGACTCTGGGCGCTCTAAAAATAGAATGTATGGCCCGCGGAGTCCCAAGGGAGCAGTTCGGAAAGCAGTCTCGAGGTAGGGAGTGGCCGTCTCCGCCGCCTCCGCCGCTGCTGTTTCATCTGGCCCGGTCCCACGGGACGGCTCCCAGCCGGGGGAAGCCGGCAGCCGGCAGCCGGCTACCTGTGCGGTAATTCCTGATTGGCGTCGGAGATTGGCTAGGCGCCATAACAGATAATTACAGCCACCGGCTTGCGAGGGCCCTGTGGTGTGCTGTGCTAGGAGCGCTCGTTCAGCCAGAATGTCATGTGAGTAACGATATCTGGATCCAGCACTGCGTGCTGAATCCGCATTTGAGAACAAATTCTGGGAGACTGACTCTACACCAGACTAATTTTGGGTCTACACTGTTCGTTAGTTCCAAATTAGAGGCTACACCAAGTAATGTTTAAAGTGGTGCAAACAGATCTCTACGAAGACAGTATACATAACGATTTCATAGATGATTATTTATTCGTTACAAGCGGGAACGTCCATCGACTGTCCCATATTCGAACGAGGAGCTTTAATAAAAGGTGGAGATACGCTCCCTAGGGAAATGTCTCGGGACGCTTGCTGTAATTGTTGTGTGTTCATGAACTAATAAGCAAAGCTACCCCCGACTTACGGCGGACCATACAGTAATTGGTAATGAAGTGCTTTCTGGAGAAAGAACCTGCACAAATACTAGTCAGTTCACTATAAAATTTCAGATCGATTATTTACCTTTACTATACAGAAGTAAAAGTGCATTCCACAGAACACAGAAAAATCTAGTGACTACGAGAACAATGAGTCAGAAATTACATTGACCAACTCAATAATTAGTATGCATATCAGCTAGAATGGGCAGCGGCCTTGTTGCTGTGGATACACCGTTTCCCGTGAGATCACCGACGTTAAGTGCTGTCGGGTGCGGCCGGGACTTGGATGGGTGACCATCCAGCCCTTCTGCACTTTTACCATTTTTCGGGGTGCACTCAGCCTCCTGATGCCAATTGAGGAGCTACTCGGCGGAATAGTAGCGGCTCCGGTCTAAAAAAAACCATCTTAACGACCGGGAGATCGGTGTGCTGACCACACGCCCCTCCTATCCGCATTCTAAACTGAGCATGACACGGCGGTCGGATGGACCCGATGGGCCACTTGTGGCCTGAAGACGGAGTGTTCCATATCAGCTACAATGATCACAAACGCTCGTCCGTAGGTAAAGCTGGTGGCAGATTTCTGTTCATTGACAGGATATTGGAAAAATATAATCAGCCTACAAAGGACACGTGCTTCTCGTCTTACAATGCTCCTCAAATGTATGAGGCCCTTACCAAAATATTTTCTTGAAGTATTCACTGTAAAACAGAATTAAAGTATCACATTTTTGAAACAAAGTACCTATTTCTCATTGCGACTTATAAGTTTGAAATTTGGCTGAAAGAGACCTAAAGCTTTCCTCTGTTTATGCATTAAAGCATGCTGTCCTGCAACGTCACCCTCGGGATCGGCGACGATTCATAAGGGTCCCAGTTCAATAATTCATATAATATGTAAGGAGGTTATTGATGTCCAATCGGTCCCTAACTTCACCACAATTCTATGCAACGCCTCCAAGGACGTGGGTAACCATACGGAGGTCGTCGCACCACCTCTTAATCACATATTACCCTTTCTTTTGACGCCTCCGCAATGGAGATTACAACTACGACGCTGAAATCAAGCGGTTTTCTTTTGTGTTGCGGAGGAATACGTTCCAGGCAGAAAGACAGTCAGAATCGACAAGAAAACGTCTCGGGGTAAGGGGGGGTGGGGGATGGCATCAATGGCGTCCGTGAAACCATCCCTTCCTGAGGCGTTGACTCCCACACATTTTTCAGTTGAAAACGAGGTTGTGAGCAACATGATGACACTGATGACATTCTGCAGGCTCTTCAGTTCTTCTCTAAAAAGATCATGGGTTAACAATACCACTGAACATTACCGAATATATTTGGAGGGTAGTGCAACCGCAGTTTTTACTATGGTGTACGATGTCGAAGCACAAGAGACTATTCAAAATACTCGATGAAATTAGGACACGATCCAAAGTGGCAAATGGTGCTTGTGCTATTTCAGCCCTCATGTTTGTTTTGCACTTTACTGTGTCGTGAACTTAGAGAGATGCGAAATTCACTCACAAATTAATAAAACAGTAAACTGTCCGTCTAAAACACCCCCACCCCCCTCATTTCGCAAAATTTCCAGTACGACCCACCCACTTAAGGAGAGCACTTTAAAAGGGTATCTGCAGAGAGAAAACCCAGGAGGGAACCTTGCTTCTGCTACCAAGCTTGACGAAATGGAAAGGTGTCAACTGCTCCTCGCTTTCCTTTTTCACTTGTCCACTACCCCTCTGCACCTTCCACTTACCTCCTGATTCTCCCCCCCTCCCAACCCCTCTTTCATTTCCACATCCTCCTTGCTTTGTCCATCACCTCCTCTTTCCACCTCAACCTCTCCCCAGCCATTCTCACCAGAACATGAAGCCCCTGCAATACGCTAAATTAAAGGGTCAACAGTGATGAAGATGTAGAAGGCAATGAATGCCGTTGCACTGAAAACTGTCTGTAACTGAAAAGCGTCATGAGTTTATCTTCGTTGACAACAGATTGCAGATTAGTTCACCATTCACATATCTCGGAGGGTACTGCCAAGTGGGAGACAACCACGAGATACAGACTGATTAACTAGCGAAACAGCATCACTCTGAAGCTGCAGTGTGGAATGCCAGAAATCTGAACTTGGTAGGAAAGCTAGAAAATCTGAAAAGAGAAATTTAAAGGATCAGTCTAAATATGGGGGGTAGGTGATCAGTGATGTGAAATGGAAAGAAGTTCAGGACTTCTTGTCAGACAGGAGTGGAAAATTGTATGACAGGAGTAGAATGTATTGTGAATGGCAAACTAGGGTAAGGTGTGAGTCATTGTAAACAGTTCACTAATATGGCTGTTCTCACCGAAACCTACATTAAGCGAATTCAGAAAGCAATTCTTTAGTTATATATACCGAAGTCGCAAGCAGAAGATGAAGACACAGAGTATGTCACGATATTGAACGGGTAATTCCATATGTAAAAGGAAATGATAATCTAATAATGATGGCGAATCTGAATGCGGTGTTATGGGTAACAGAGGAAGAGTGAGTGATGGGAGAGATTCGACGGATTTGTCTGGTGATGAAACTCAAGGATAGATGGGAGTTATCAGATACATAGGGGATCCAGTTTCAGAATTAGAGTTTAAAAGAGTCGTAGTAGACTTCAAATAAGGCTGAAAAAAAGATTAAATTCTTTCGAAATTGCTATAATTACTGGGGGAGGTAGGAACCAAGTGACCATGGAATTGGTGTGTAGAACCTTTGAGCTTGGAGACATTCGATCAGACTACTCGAAAACTGTCATCCGCACACTGCCAAATATAACAAGGGCAAGGAAATGCGAGAAATAATACAGAGTTTGCCTACGACCTCATTCATCCAAGTTGATGATAACAATATAAAGAAGAATGGAAAAGGAAATGAAGATCGGTTAAATGACGATCAGTGTGCTTTTCGAAAGGTGTGGTTTCATCTGGATATCTGCTAGATTTTTCTCCTCACCTACGCACCTTACCACAAGACTCAAACCCAGTGCTGCAAGCTAATCACGCTGCAGATATTCTTAGTGCAATTTCTTTCAGTAAACACCAGGTACGTCAAAAATTATTACAAAGGCGGATTCACGTATAGTAACATAATTAAAGACGTATTAGTATCATAACAACTACTACCTGCATTATAAACCGAAATATTCCAAAGCATACGTAGTGTGTGCACACAAACCCATTACTCCAAAATCAATTCGACATTTTGTGGTAACTATGTGCATCTGATGTACAGAGTCCAGCTGTGAGGGGTTCGCACTACCATGTGTATCAGTTAGAGTTGACAAGTCTGTAGGTCAGGGACTTCCTGGAAAGAATCTTTTTAATGCATCCACTAATCTTGAAAGAAATTTTCCATTCATCTTAAATACTCGTCAAATTAGATTAATCGATCTCCCGTCGTCCCTCCTTTTATCTGCGAGTAGCAAATGCCGAAAGGCAGTGTAATAAAGTGTTTATTACCTACCTTCAAAGACGATCTGCCTCATAGCTCATCGCTAACAGCCCTGGTCGGATTGAAACAGTCAAGAAAGCAGCGTCGATAACATGGTGGTCGATAATATCGTAATTTCAACTTAATCAATTACAACCACAGTTAGTCGTCACAGCCACACTGAGACGGGCTACGGACCTTATCTGCAATAACAGACGTCTATGACAGGATAAAAAGTTAGTTACAAAAAGACGTTAAGTCAAATTAGTTACTTATTAAAACAGTGGCCTCGAAATCTAAAACACAGCGATTGCCCCCTACACACATATTAGTACCAACTACTTAGTAAAGCGTGAATCTATGTAGTGTTTTCTACTCTGAATTCCAGTTTCTGTCACAGCATCCGTGCTTCCGTAATAACTAAAGTAATTTACATAAAATGTTTAACGATGATTTTATTTCACTTCTCATTTAGTTTGACATATTGACATAACTAGAAGTAAGTTTTTTCCCATCATTTGTTCCAAAGGTATCAGTAGTGGTGGAACTTCAACTTTACGTAAAGCCATTTTATGTTATTCCTTAGTTACACTTATTGTAAGTTTTCTCCTTTCTTTTCGATACAATAGCACGTACAACGTGTTAAGTATGTTTCATTTAATATTTCCTTTTCTGTCTTTGGAATACAATTTGTTGTTACAATGTACATTACATGCAAAACCATTTTCGTCTACTAAGTGCCTTCACATTACAACATCCACTAAACATCACATATTATTCTTGGTATTGCAGCTGAACTTACGAGCATCCTCCGCAGAAGTTCATTCTGAGGTAGAGACTACAAATATATATGAAGATGGTATCTGTTTTTTCGGACATTCCGAAAGAACAGATACCGTTAGAAAAAAATTACAATAAAATGAATATCCCCTAGCTGCATACAGGCATTGACATAAGTCACCTGGGACCGTTAAAATGTGTGCCCCGACCGGGACTCGATCCCGGAATCTCCTGCTTACATGGCAGACGCTCTATCCATCTTCTTTTTCTTTTTTCTTTTTCACGCTTTTGTATTTATTCCACAAAACCAGAACCACAATGGCTAGCTTACAATGAAATGACATAAATAAGGTGACACATAATTGCAGTCATAAATTACAGCATTCAAAGAATGAGAAAAGTATGCAGTCTTTAGCAGTAGCACACATTTAGCACCTCCACTGTCACCTTAAACTGGTGGCAGTTGAGCATGCACACTTTCTTCTTCTGCAGCCTGGTGTTCCTCATTATAATTTCTCAGACCCAAACTAATTATTCAGTAAATCCTTGGTGTATGTTCGTTCCACGGCAAATTACGTGGACAGAAGAGCAGTCCCGATTAACCACATCGCAAAGCCCTTCACTGGCTTGTTACGTTTGTCAATTCCAGCCTTCTAAACGCATCCATAGGGAGTTCAAGAGCTTCCCTTGTAACAGACACCACATGTTTGCCGTCATATTCTTTTATGTGCTGTACTACTGATTTATTTTTCATGTGTGACTTGCAGATGAGGTTAGGGTCCTCTCCACGAGGAATCCAGTTCTTGAACAGAATTCGGAGCTTGTTGCCATATTTCTTATTGTGATTCTGATACTTAAAGTGTTTTCTCGCATTAGTTTTCCATATAAATCTTGTTTTCAACATGTTCATCTCTCGCAATATTGTTAAAAATGTAATTTGTATATTTGCCCATTAACCAAATTACTGCGTTATTTTTTGCCTGAGGGCGGTAACTTTCTTCGGGCCTGAAGAAAATGTTAGTCGGTACATTGTTTGCTGAAGTTCTTGTTATTTGAGCAATTTTCTCCCTGTTCCATCTCCAGTTGATAATCCGATGTCCACATGTGTAACGATGAGGCACAATATCAACGAGGTGGCATTTGCTGCAGAGGTTAGTGTCACTTAAACAGATGGCAAAGAGATGCTCATTAGTGCTGATGATGTTATTGACTACTTTGTACCGGGCTGTTCTCACGTCAGACGAAAGAACATCACTACTGACGTTTTTCCAGACCACATTCGATGCTATCCCAGCATATTTAGTTTCTTTGTTATTTTTCCTTTCATGTTTCCATCTTTCAGCTAAATTCGGCTTTGTTGTAACGTTTTTGGAGTTTAAAAGCTTTTTACTGTGATAGCTTAGTTCAAGATATGCCCCAATTTGTTTTAGTTTAAAACTCATTTTTTGTCTATTTATCGGCCGCTCTACACTTTCTGGCCTGATCCATCTGAGCCACCGAAGACACAGAGGATAGTGCGACTGCAGGGACTTACCTCTGGCACGCCTCCCGTGAGACCCACATTCCCAACGTATTGTCTCACACTATATTAATTGTGTACCTGTCCATTATACTCACTACTTACGGCTTTTTGCCCATTCCCATAAGAGGTCAGGCACTGTTTCTGCATCCGCTCAGAAGTAGATGGTCAAATGGCCGGTTAGCCTTAACTACATATATACTTGGGAATGTGGGTCTCACAGGCAGCGTGCCAAAGATAAGTCTCTGCGGTCGCACCATGCTCTCAGTCCTCGGTGGCTTAGATGGATAGAGCGTGCCATGTAAGCAGGAGATCCCGTGTTAGAGTTCTGGTCGGGGAAAACATTTTCAGCTCTCCCCGTAGACTTATATCAACGCCTATATGCAACTAGAGGTATTCAGTTCATTATAATTTTATTCTAACGAGCTGCATGGTCACCGATGGTATCTGTTCTTTCGGACATGTCCAAAAGAACAGATACCATCTTCAAATACATATATAGTTAAGGCTCACTACGGAGTAGTGTAGTAGTGTAAGTAGGCCGTTTAGGTTTTCTTATTGGTAACGCCACGTAGTGCTCTGTATGAAAATCACTGGCTGTGCTGAGTGCAGTCTGTGGCAAGTTTGCATTGTTGTCTGCCATTGTAGTGTTGGGCAGCTGGATGTGAACAGCGCGTAGCGTTGGGCAGTTGGAGGTGAGCCGCCAGCAGCGGTGGATGTGGGGAAGTGAGATGGCGGATTTTTCAGAGTGGATGATGTGGACGTGTGTCTGTCAGAGACAGTACATTTGTAAGACAAGATGTCATGAACTGCTATATGTATTATGACTTTTGAACACTATTAAGGTAAATACATTGTTGTTCTCTACCAAAATCTTTTTATTTGCTAACTATGCCTATCAGTAGTTAGTGCCTTCAGTACTTAGAATCTTTTATTTAGCTGGCTGTAGTGGCGCTCGCTGTATTGCAGTAGTTCGAGTAACGAAGATTTTTGTGAGGTAAGTGATTTGTGAAAGGTATAGGTTATTGTTAGTCAGGGCCATTCTTTTGTAGCGATTATTAAAAGTCAGAGTGCGTTGCGCTAAAAAATATTGTGTGTCAGTTTAAGCACAGTCGTGTACAATTGTTCTAAGGGGACGTTTCAGTAGTGCAATGGACTTAATGAGATTGAAGTCTATTAGACGGAGCACGATTCCTGTCAGAATAATGCTGCATTAAGTGCTACAACATTACAACATATTAAGCAGCGGCTATAAAGATTCCGCACCAAACCGAAACCGCTCTTACACATCACTGTCGTTATACACCGCAAATGATGCTATTCATTCCATTAAAACCATTTTTATTGGTAAGCTTACATATTCCTCCATTTCCATAGAGTCCAGGTAAGCCAAGAATGCGATATTTAATATTCATAAACATTTTCCTCTTTAACTTTACACCTAATACTTTTTAGGAGTTAATTTTGGGCATTTCCTCCTTAAGTTACAAATACAGAAGCGTACTTCTTGATGGAGCTCTCCGATAGTTATGGGGTAAATAAATCTGATCCTGGAATAATGAAAAATTTGCTCTTCTAGTAATATACTCCTCTAGTTCAGTATTCTCGATTGAAAGTCGCTGATTTCTTTCTGTCTTCGGTTTCACTTATCCTTCGTTGGCGCTCTACACCTTTAGTGTCTATTTTCCCTCTGAAGCTGAGCAATTTCGTAGGCAACAGTGGGTAACTGTCCCTCGACACTCCCACAGATGCAAATTTCTCAGAATCATTCGTGTTAAAACAGGTCGTGAAAAGGCTAGATAGCCTTCCGTTTCGCACTGTAAGCTGAAATATACAAGACACTCCTGTCAGCTACCATTTGTTTGGAGCGGAATTTACACATAAATGTCTGATAACTCACTGGGATAACAAGCACCACTACAACCATTGAAACAGTTTCTCCCGTCACAGGACGGTAAGACCATTATCTACTACAGTCTGTCCGTCACACGTTTCGTAGTGCCAAAGTAATAACGGAAAGGTATCATTTCCGTTCAACCTCAATGGACTCTCGAATCATTGTTGGTCACTTCCAAGATGGTTGTCCACCGTATCATCCTATTCCATCGTCAGTCGAATGTGCCTTCTCCTACTAAGAAAAAATAGTTTGAACGGTGGAGCGAAACATTATCAATATCCTCTGAAATCTCCAGATAGTTTGGAACCTGAACAGTAAAATTTATGTAAAACAGTGTCTGCTCATGCCAATATTTGTTACACCATATGCGTTAGATTTCTCTCGTTTCTCATGTGCAAAACTAGCGCAGTATGTGTTTTAGTTGTCACTAGGAAACGTCGGAGATCTGAGGGGATGGAGGAGGATAGGATGAATCGGAGACACTGGAGTTTTGAGGACATACGAACTAACTTTCAGCATTTCATTCGTATTCTTGGTAGCGTAACTGTAATAATTAGGAAGTCACAAGATTTATGAGTCTCTACTTAATGAATTCCTTGTGAATTGATCAATTTTATTTATGATCTCTTTTTCATTTTCGGTGTTTCACTTCTGTGTGGTGACCAAATCTTGGAGGAATGGTTAAAGTATTTTATCTCTACTTTGATGAACTTCGGAACTAATGGAACGTACTTCTCCCGTGGCTCTAAACATTCTCTAATGGATGTTTTATTATCATCATGATTACAAATTTCCCATTATTATGAATTTGCAGTGAAGACACACAAAGAAAACTTTGTTAAATCACATTTAGTCCAACTTATGCCCAAGAATAAGCTATGACAGGTGAGCTAACCCATATTAAATGAAGGAATAATTGAACCATTAATAAGTTCATATAACAGTAACTTATATGTCGTTCCAAAGAAAGATGGATCTATAAAATTTATTATTGATTCCAGGCAAATTAACACAATTACAGTGCCAGAGTTAGATCGGCCTCAGGCTCTGCGTTAATTCTACAGAAGTTTAATGGGTTGGAAGTTTTATACGATATCCATTTGCGAACTCGTTTTTGATCAATTGAGCTCCACCCTATCTGTCGACAATATACAGTTTTCCTTTCTTTCTGAATGCATTATCAATACTAAGCCTTGCATTTGTCTACATATTATATCCACATGGACTTAATACTATTCTTCCTCAATGATTACACTTGATGTCGATGATAAAATAATCGCTGAAGAATTTTAGTCTGCTCGTAAACACGTCCTAAATTCACTGCTACAAGTATTTTCTCATTCTGGCCTTAGAGTTAACTTGGAAAAAATATGAGTTATATTAATCTAAGATCATATTTATTGTACCAATTACTTCTGTTGAAAACATTCGACATGATCGAGAAACGTTCCATGCTGTAGGCCTGTTTTACTGTTCCCAAGACCAAGCATCAAATTAGGGCATCCTTGTGTCCTATAAATTTTCATAGGAATTCAGTCAGTCTGAAGGTATTACCCAAGCCTAGGTTACGCAAGCTGGAGGGAAGGAATGCAGCATACGCCTGGGACGACTAGGCACAAGTGAAATTTCTAAGTGCTAAGAATGCCATTCATGCTGCTTCAGTGTTATGAAATTCTCATTTGACGCAAAACTTTTTTGTACTTTTATTGTCAGTTCAACAGCGGGCCTGGGTATTCATCTGTTCCACAAATTAAGAGAAATGGGGTCGTACCTCAGAGAACTATAGCATTTGCTAGTAGAGATGTGTCTAAATCCGAGTGCAACTATCCTGACACAGTGTGGGAGGCTCTTGCAGCAATTTCGGCTTTCAAGAAATTTAGTTTCTATTTGTAAGACAGAAATTTACCATTACCTTGTCACATGTACATAGTGTTTAGTCAGAGGATTGAAGAATATTGCTCGGAGAACAATTTCAGTTTTATCTCGCTAGATGGTTGCATTTTAAAGATATGTTTTTCTTCCCCTCGACATGCAAAGTACATAATGAAGATCGCATTTGATGCAAAGTAACGGAGAAATGTAGAGGTAACACGAATACAACATTCACACAACCTTATCTTGTAAAGAACAATATTTTATTCAGCTGCACAAATCAAGGTGACTTTCATTAAGTTTTATGTATGCCTGATGACTTCGTCAGTACACTGTTTCGATATACACAAATCTGTTATCCATGCTTTAATCCTGCAAAGCTTCTCCGTAAGTTTTGTGACATGTTTTACTTTAATAATATGGTAAAATAATAAACTGAGCACCTGTTATGTATAAATTACATCAGAAGGCGAAGTATTCCACTGAATCACACAAAGCGCCATTGGTTCCTACAATTTTAGACACGTTAGCACCAGTTGACATCTATTGTCCATTAAAAGAACGAATCGAGGCTTTTCCTTTGAATTTGTGGCAGTAGAGCTTGTCTCTAAATATGTTTTTATTATCTCACAGCGAAAAGCTTCCGCTAAGTGAGTGTCAGTTGCATTTGTGGAGCATTTATTATGTGAGATTAGTCATGTAGACGATGTAAAATTAGCTAATGGACCCTAGTTTCGTGCATTCCAGTGCATGAAAACTCTATATTACCAAAAGATAAAAACAATTTCAATAGCTTGCTACTATGCCAGTTTGTATTGATCGGAGTGGATGACGAAAGAATTAGGTAAGCTTTGCAAGTTGTACTGTCATCAGCAACATAAGTCTTGGGACCAGTATATGAGTATCTTCCAGCATGCCTTGAATGATTCTACCTGTGTGATTTTCAAACACTGTTTTCGCTAATCGCTATTGTTAGCTGAAGCTTATTGCAGAACTCATTTAACATTTTTCCATTCTCATTCATACAAACAAACCCAATTTTGGCCTTAACGCTAGTAGGCGGACAACCTTCACATCAGGACACGCTGCATTTGCCAAATTTATGCAAGATTGCTGCGATGACGTCATCCAAGACATCGCATGACTCATCCAAGATGGCTACTTTTGGCAGGAAAGTAGGTAAATTGTGCTACGTCCATTAACATAACCTCAATAAAAAATGGCGAGAATTTGAATTTTGGCGTTAAAATAGTCCAATTGTGCTACGTCCACTAACCTATTCTAGTCGTGTCAAATAATAAACTGCACTTATAGTAATGTAATTCACGTCGTTTGATTTAGCAGAGGAGGGAGGAACTGAAGACTTTATTTCAAGCAGTACGGTCATCACTTGTTCCCCAACACAGTCAGCACACTCATCTTTGATATCGCAGTGCAGTGACCACGACGCCCGCGCTCCAACTGAATTCGTTAAAATCCTCGCGACCCCCTGGCCAGCGCGCGGAGATACTGCCTACGCCTGTCATGTGAGGCGGCCTGCGCTCCAGGTAGCGGCGGCGAGTGGAGCCACAAGCGGTCGCCCCGCGAGCACTTAACCCCAGACACGATGTTTCCTGTCGACCGTGTGCCGTGTCCGTTTGCTCGTTACGCTCGCTAATTCACTCTCACCACCCCGCTATATTAAATAATTCCATGCGGCGGCGAGCGGCGCCTGAGGGTCCTGCCAAAAACGGTCGGCCTGCGAGCGCTTCATACCGGACACGATGTTTTCTGCCGACCGCGAGCCGTACAAAGGACATGTTCCACCCCGATTTCTTTTTTTTTTCTGAGCAGGTTCCAACCTGCCGATACCTACCTCACACAACCACCCGAGATGTTTGGGAAGTTCTATTACATGTCACACTAAAAGCTATATCGGTCCTAAAGTTCGCAAATTCCCAGCACCGACAGACAGGAACAGACACGCTTGCTTTGTCCAAACTACCCTCACTCCACATGCCCGCGACTCCACCACACCACCAGCACGTGCGGTGACGGAACATCAACTACGCTCTCGCCCCATAAACTCTCCAGTTCCCTTTCCGATGGACAGGAACCGACACGCTCGTACTGGAATGTTTGCTACCGAGTTGGAAACTTCCTTGACGTCACTACGGGCGATCGACCACGTGGCTCTGTGGGTCAAAGAACGCTCTCACTATGTTAACTGATCACCCCATTCTCGTTATTCACCCCACATACCCTGATTACGTAATCCAGGATCTTCGCAAGAACAGACACATACGCGTGAACCGCCGGTCCCGTCTAGATACGTACCTCCGCAAGTCAATTTAACACGAAGCTCTCAACTCAAATAAAAAAAATTAACAAGTCAATGTCACGCTCACATGCTGGAGCCACCGCATGCTCCTAGCAAACTTCTCAACTCACATACCTATAAACTCACTCAAATTCTATATGGTCCCAAAATACTTAACCT
The DNA here is from genome assembly GCF_023897955.1 of Schistocerca gregaria. NCBI lineage: Eukaryota > Metazoa > Arthropoda > Insecta > Orthoptera > Acrididae > Schistocerca > Schistocerca gregaria. The sequence continues at coordinate 175,958,933 of NC_064926.1, forward strand.
CCCTTTTATTCATTCAAAACATATTCACTCCCTACCATAAACTCCTCGCGAATAAAACAATAGGTAACAATATTCATCTCCAAAAGCATTACCTTCAACGATATTCTTAATACCATCAATTTCGAATTACGCCCATATAACATAATTTTAAATAGTAATAATAATAATAATAATAATAATAATAGTAATAATAGTCATTCATCCTAACACACACACATAATGATTTCACTATCATGCTGTCACTAATCTAAATAAGGTCTTCACTGATACAATGAATTATTAGTGTTTAGTTTTATAAATTATAAAATGCTCAGCCCTCCACCATGCCCAGGAAATGTGACTAGTTCAGCTTTCAGCTACTAGAGGCGCTAGTGAACTCATTCACCACCCCCACAGAATTCTCAACAGCCATTCGTCCATCATAAGATCATGTGATACTAAGTCATGACACGTATATAAGGAGCCACCCCCTGGTCTTCTTTCTCACTCTTCAGTTGTCCACCGCATCGTGCGTTTGTTCTCGTGTGTCTGTGTGTGTGTGTGTGTGTGTGTGTGTGTGTGTGTGTGTGCTGGATCTGTTTTATTAAGATGAAGCGAATTAACAACACCCAGCAGTCTGATGCAAAGAGACTTAGACGCTGCGATTCGCCATTATCGAGTAAGTAAATAAGTTTTATTTTTAATTATCATTTTTCCTTTATATCCTATATATTCTCCTTATTAATTATATATCTCATTGTTATCGCTGAACTCGCGGACTTGATCATTGAGTCCGAGGAGAGAGCAGGTGGCGTAAATGAGCCTTGTCCTGAACAAGTTCCGTTACGTGGTAAGTACATTTTTTCAATGTTTTGATATCTCAACCCTTTACCTCCGTGTACAAGCGCTACATCTGTTTTTGGATAACTCTATACAAAGATCAGCTTTACACTTGTTGTGTGTGTGTGTGTGTGTGTGTGTGTGTGTGTGTGTGTGTGTTTGTGTGTGTGTGTGTGTCTGTTATACTCGCTCTCTATAAAGATTTCATTTTTTATATATACATATCTGCCTTCGTCCTCTCATTTCTGTATCACCAAACTTTTTCTACAAACATTTTTTTTTACTTTATATTATACTCATTATATTCCATCTTTCTAGACTACATCGGCCCAGCGCAAGAAGAGCTTGATCGCCAACTCGAAATGGAGAGTGCTCGTCGTGAATGTAAGTACATCTCTGATAATAATAAAAATCATACTCGCTAAAAAATCAAATAATTTTTCTTCTTGTTGTTTTATATATACCCTTCTTCCTAGTGTATTGATCTAACCTTAACATATATTTTGTTTCTAGATCATCCTAATTCCGCGCAGAGCGAGGGAGCCGAACACAGTAATAATTTTTAGATGAGGACGAACTGGACATGCATAACTGGCTTGAGGGGCTTGTCGAATGCGGCAATGAACTACAGAAGCCGGGGAATGAGATCGGAGAAGTTTTCACCATTAGTCCAAAATAATTACCACCATATACTGTTATAATCATTATTATTATTTATCCCTCACTCAAATCCAGATTATTAAACTTTTATTTATGTTGCCGGTATATCACACGGCATTGCCCGTGTTCCGCGAGCGGCTGTTGCAGGCGGGGGGCTCGAGGGTGGGCGAGAACACGCCCCACCTCTCATCACACCGATAGCTGCAGCTCAACAGGCCGCGGCGGCCCAAACTCTCTGGCGCCCATAGGCGTCCCAACAAGTGGGTAGCAACCCTGCCAGGGGTACCTCGCAGCGGTCAACGTGTTTGTGCGAAGCTGCAGCTGCCAAGATCGCCGAACCTCTCTCTGCCCGGCTGCTCGCACTGGCCGTCTACAGCAGCCGCAAGGGGGCGCTCGCCACCGCCGCTACCCCTCCCCAAGCTGACTGCCCACGACACCGCCAGCGCAAGGTTCGTGTACCAAGACGCATACCCCTCCCATTAAATGATGATGACGCACCATCCACCGGCCGGACCCCCACTATCATTAGCAGTAATAGTATTAGTGATCATCCTGCGGCTAGTGGCTGTTCTCTAGCCCGCCCTTTTAGTGAAGTAGATCAGGTCGGTGACACCATACCTCAGTTGCAGTAATCGGCGATTGCCGACACCTTCGAGGAACGAACCTCGGTCACTCACATCGAAAACCCGGCAGGGGGTACCGCGATCCTGTTGGATTTTTAAACGCATGCCTCCCTGTCCTGGAAACCGAGCTCCTCAGGGTAATCTGCGTTATCCCACCGTTTAGTGCAGTGCAGTGCTCTGCATTGAGTTATCGCACCCCCCCCCCCCCCCAAAGTTCGGTCTGGTCAGGAGTGATTGCGCGGAGCACATCGATCTCCGAGTGGTTTCGTAAATCCACCTTGAGTGTCATATTGGGCCGCTTTTCCGAGATGGAAGTCAACGGCTCAGCTAAGGCACTCAGCAGAATTCTACACCTGGACATCCATATACATATCCACGATCCGTTAAATGGAGGGTCTCGCTATATCAAGCTCCCTAAAGATATAGCTAATAAACAAGCATGCATTAATGTCCTAAATACAAAAGATCAGGCTTGTTTTGCATGGTCTATCCTGGCTTGCGAAAGAAAGTATAACTTTAGAGATCGCCCTTCTCGTCCAGGTACATACAAAGTCAGTGATATTAACACATATTATAACTTTGATGGTATTGAGTTCCCCGTCAAGATCCAGGACATACCTAAATTCGAGGCACAAAATACCGGAATATCGGTACACGTTTATGGCCTGGAGAAGAAGAAAAGCAAGTCAGACGAGCAAGACAATCATGTCGTAGTCGGCCCCCTAAATTTCACAAAATTTGCCGGTGAGCGCGAGCTGCAGCCAAATATGCATCTCTTTTCTGAAGGTGACAATTATCACTATGTCTGCATCAAGGACACGTCCCGACTCCTTTCCGCCGAACTATCAACTGATCATAATGTAAAATATATTTGTTTAGGGTGCCTCGATTACTTCTCCTCTGAACAGTTATTAGCTACTCATCTAGTAGACTGTACTTCCAAGGATGCGGTACGTGTTATTATGCCCACGGAGGAAAACAAATTCATAAAGTTTAGGAATGCTCACCACCAGCAGCGGTGTCCGTTTTTTGTGTACGCCGACTTTGAGTGCCTCCTCCCTACTGTGACCCGCTGTGAAGGCGATCCTACGACCTCACAGACCACCTTTACAGAAAAACACGTACCATATGCTGCAGCGTACGAAATTGTATAGTCATATGACACCAACATTAACCGATACAAATCTTACGTGGTTCTAGGCGCTCATTCCGGAGCCGCGCGACTGCTACGGTCGCAGGTTCGAATCCTGCCTTGGGCATGGATGTGTGTGATGTCCTTAGGTTAGTTAGGTTTAAGTAGATCTAAGTTCTAGGGGACTGATGAAAAATGGTTTAAATGGTTGTGAGCACTATGGGACTCAACTGCTGTGGTCATTAGTCCCCTAGAACTTTGAACTACTTAAACCTAACTAACCTAAGGACATCACAAACATCCATGCCCGAGGCAGGATTCGAACCTGCGACCGTAGCAGTCGCACAGTTCCGGACTGGGGACTGATGACCATAGATGTTAAGTCCCATAGTGCTCAGAGCCATTTGAACCACAGATCTTACGTCGGCGATAATCCATCGATTTGGTTACTCTCTGAGCTTGAAAAATTTTCACTGGAAGTAGATAAGCTGTACAGCGTCCACGTTCCAATGACCAAATCGAAGGAGAATGAAGATTTGTATAATAAAGCCCCCGAGTGTCATATTTGTGGTCTTCCGTTGCACAGAAAAGCGGAAACTCCTCCTAGGGACCACTGTCATCTTACAGGGAAATTCTGTGGTGCTGCTCACACTGCGTGCATTTTGAAGTACCAACTTCCTAGGCACATACCAGTTTTCTTTCATAATTTATGTTGGTATGATGCTCATTTTCTAGTTGAGCATTTGGCCGATTTCGGTTTGGAGAAAGATCAGGTGAATGTCCTACCTGAGAGCATCGAGAAGTACATATCATTCTCCAAACGAATGACATCAAGAATTATTCTGCGCTTCCTCGATAGACTACGTTTTATGCAGGCACCACTACAGAAACTCCTTGAGGCTCTATCTCCGGCGGATACGCATATCACTCGAGCTGCATTTCCCGACGAGGGAAAGTTTCAACTTGTGACTAGGAAAGGGGTTTTTCCATACGAGTCTGTGAATAGTATGGTCAAACTCTACGAAACCAGGCTACCCGACATAACTGCATTCTCCAGTAACCTCATAGGCGTCACGATAACGAATGCAGAATATGAGCATGCCGTGAATGTCTGGCGGGAATTCAATATTTCTAATTCAGGAGAGTACGCACGTCTTTACATGGACACAGACGTGCGCTTGCTTGTGGACGTTTTCTAGAAGTTCCGGAATCTCTGTATGACCACATCTTCTCTGGACCCAGCCATTTATTACACGGCACCTGGGTTGTCTTCGGGCACGATGCTCAAGAAAACGAAGTGCCGTACCGATCCTGACATGCTTCTTTTGTTTGAGAGGGGTATCCGTGGGGGGCTCTGCCAATGTATTCATAGACACGCGAAAGCAAATAACCCACGGATGGGTGACAGGTTTAACGCATCCCTTGATTCACGTAATGTAATGTATCTAGATGTGAATAACTTATACGGACTTGCTATGAAGGAATGTCTGCCTATTCGCGAGTTTCGCTGGCTGTCCGAAGATGAATGCAAAGGATTAGGTAGAAAAATCGGGGGGGGGGGAGCGGGGGAGGGGGTGTATGGCTGCCGATTCTGACGTAGGGTATGTTGTGGAGGCAGAAATCACATATCCTATTAGTTTGGATGACGTGCATGCTGATTTGCCGTTTTGTCCAGAGCAACTAGTTCCGCGAGGAGGTTCCACACCGAAACTGATGACAACGCGGGGGGGGGGGGGGGGGGGGCAAGCAGAGGTACATCATTCACTACCTTAACCTCCAGCAATGACTCAGCGTGAGAATGGAGCTGGTTAAAATCACCCGGGCCATCTCCTTCAAGCAGCCCCCCTGGTTGAAGGAGTATATTGATCTGAATACGGGACAGAGTACTTCCACGTCGTGTGACGTTGAGAAAGATTTTTATAAATTAATGAATAATTCAATTTTCGTAAAAACTATGGAGAATTTGGGGGAACGACGTGAAATTTTTAGTAGAACGCAATGAGATGGACGTTATGGCGTACGAAAATGCATTGCCACACCAAATTTTAAACGGGCCACTATTTTCAATACGAATTTTGTTGCTGTGGATAAGGCTAAAACTGCAGTAGGGTTTACTAAACCTATCTATGTGGGTATGTGCACACTAGAACTATCCAAACTCTACATGTACCGCTTTCATTATGAGTTTGCGAAAACTCATTTCGCAGATCCTATATTACTTTATATGGATACAGATAGTTTCATCTATTGGGTGAAGAACTGCGATCCATATGAAGTAATTAGGTACCACGCAATGAATTCGACACGTCTTCTCATGCGGCCGATAATCCTTATGGTATTGTTCCGCAAAACAAGAAGGTTACCGGTCTCATGAAAGACGAGACCAATGGATTGTCGATTGTGGAATTTGTAGGTCTTCGGTCCTAGATGTATGCATATCGCATATTGGAAGGTCCCACTCAGAGACAGGCTAAGGGTTTACGACGGATGGCTTCACGAACTCTGTCAATCGAAGACTATTTGCAGAGCCTACGTGTTGGTGTTCGCGGTGCTGAGCTGCAGCCGCCACATATCGTCCGGGAAATTAGTATTCGATCGATAGCGCACGAGATGTACACTGTGCTGCAGTTTAAAATCGGTCTGTCACCTCATGACGATAAAAGGGTCATCTGCGATGATGGCATTGAAACTCGCCCGTACTAACATTACTCACTTGTAGCGAGTGAAGGTAAAGGTATTGGGGACTCTGATTGAGAGAGAGTGAGAGAGAGACAGAGAGAGAGAGACAGAGAGAGAGAGACGGCGAGGGTTTCTGCAGTAGTAGTATGACTCTTTTATCATAGCGTAAATATTGAATCAGAGTGTTTTGTAGTGTGTATGAGCTTGCGTACTTCCGTGTATGTCTGAGTGTGTGTGAATGTGTGTGAGCCTGTGTTAAGTGTGCATGTGTGTACATATTATTTATTCTATACAAAAAATCATAAAAAATAGAAAAAAACTAAAATAAACCAATTTATTAAAAAAAGTCTTTATATATATTTGTATATTATTGTTCGCCGCTATTACTAGTCAATGGCTATATGACTGAAAGCAGATAAAAATTTTACACCTCTTATAATCAAATACAAGAAGACGAAAATACAATTTTCGCAGTTCGTTTCTGCTCTGATCTTGGTAGTAGTTGTAAGTTGCACATGCCGCTATCCATCCAGTCAGAACTAGTTTTTTAAGACTGTGAGTTCCACTAATTAAATTCTTAGTATATACTTCACTGTGGAAAAAAAAATCTTTCTATCCATAAATATGAGTTCACCTGCTTGTTGTAGTGGAAAATGTCTAGAGCTACTTACTTCAATGAAATATAATTTAAATTGCTAATGGAAAATGTTTTAGAGCCACTATCTTGAACTAAAAATACGTTTGCCTTCAGTTAAAAAAGTGCTTCTCTTGGAACTTCACTAGAGATATTAATTACCTTGCAAGATAATATAATTACGTTCTAGTACCCCTTCTTTAGTTTATATATATATATATATATATATATATATATATATATATATATATATATATATATATATATATATATATATATATATATATATATAGTGCTTATATATTTATGAATAATGTAAAAACACATCTGCAAAGATCAGAACTTTCATATTTTTACTTGAAGACAAATAATGTATCTGTAAACTCACATAATGTGAACTGTAAACTGATATGTCGAAAACAAAATCTGAATTTAATAATAAATTCAATTAGTTTATTGAAAAAAACAGAAATTATTATTATTTGACCCTCAATCACGATCCATATACGTTGTACGGTCACAGATAGAGACCTATAAGATTTTTACTGATTTAAAGACGGAGATGAAATCTGAATGATGCGTGCTGGACTTCGTCCGCCGGTCACAAACAGACCCCGCCACCCTCTTTGTGGTCCTGTCACTTTAAACGGCGGGCATCTGGCGAAGCCGACCCTAGCACTCTCTCTGTCATTTCCTGTCATTTTCAACGGTTGACTCGTCGCCGCGCCAGCGAGGTGGAAGCAGGTAAACTGGCTCAGACAGCTTCAGTGGAATGTGGTTCACGAACAGTATCATCAATAAACTTACTTTTATGGAAGTAGGTGTCACAGAAAGAAAACAACAAGAATTCTTATGGAGAAAAAAATTACTTATTTATTTGTGAGCCATTTTAAAAGTAATTTTACATTTTCAGATACTGACACAGAACTATTTTTTTCTTCTTCACCCGTTCGCTGTCTAAGTTGATGGACAGGTGGACAATCGTAGAATTGTAGGTTCTGGATAGCCGCATATTTGATGATTCGACGCAGCCAGCTTTCTCATCGCCTTTAACGTAGATTACTGTCTCCTTATGATCAAATACGCTCAGCAATTGCAGCAAATGTCTATAAGAGATGCCAGGGGCGACCCCACTTAATCCAATGATAGAATCTTGTTAGCCACATTGCGCTTATGACTGTCTTATTGCACTACACGTACTTAAATTGTTTCGGCGATTCAACTCTTGATACAAATGTTCCTATTACTCCTTCACTTTGCGTGAATGCTATTAATGCACAGTCTTTAATTATGAAACGCCTGCACTCATCATAGTAAAATCCTTGAGCGTCAGCTACGATCCTCACCCTTTCAGGTAACATCGTGATCTACGCTAGAGCTAGCAGAGTGAGTATTAATCTATATAACTCGTTGCACTACACCAGTGAGCGGACAGTGGTTAACGAGACGATCATGCAAAACGAGAGCATATGCCGAAGTCTGATCAGGGAAGTTTGCTGAAGATTCAAATTCTATCCGTACATCTATAGGTCCTGATATTTTAATTATCTCATTCTGTTTTATACAGTCAATCACGATTATTGGCGGTAGCTTCTTGAAACTCTGAGGGCTGAGTAGGCATCCTTCAATTTCAACACCTTCGTAGTAAGATGCTCGGAATCTTGCATAGATGTCGAATGCCAGACTGTATACATTGCTGTCCCACTGTAGATGTAGATTCTCATATGGGTAGTATTCTGAATTCAAGTAGACTCTGGCGTTAGTTAACTTGCAGTGGTCTAATTCAGTTGAGTCCTTTTATACATTAGCACGCCTTTGAGTTTGAAATGCTAGTATGATGAATCGAGGTGCTTCCGACACCACTGATGTTTTAATAGCCCAAGTATGTGTGGACGCTGTAGGTAGGACTGGGTATTCAAAAAGCTCCCATGATCGGAAAGTTAATGGTAGGTAGGTGCCAGCATTGAGAACTTGTAAGAGCTTCAAGCGCTCCTCGTTGGCAACAGTGATGTGAGACGTTTTCCATGATATGTTATTAATCTTGATTTGAACATTGTCTGCAGCTGTTTGAGAGAATGAGTTCGGGTCACTTGCACTTCTCACCTAAATAAGTTCCTGTTTAGCGTTGATAATTATTCGCTGCATATCCTCAAAATATCCCATAAGTATATTTAGTGACACGGACGCGATAAATCGGCTTTGTCCACCCTCCCCATCCGCTGCATCTATGAACCACCCAGCATTTTCCCAACTGTTTGAGTCAGAGGGTGAGGCTGAAACGTATGTCTTAAGGGTTGATGTAATGACAACATTTCTAGTTCGGTCTATTTCAATTCCGTTGAGTTCACAGCGTATCTCTTGAAAGAGGAATGCTACGGCATTTCGAGTGAGTTTCGAGAGCGCTACGGCAGCCCTGTAAGCTTTCTTAAATGTGTAGTCCAGATAGAGGAAGCACTTGGTAGGTAGTGTTACCATGTCCTGATGCTGGATAACAATCCTAATTTCATAATTTTTGTTAAATGTGGTTGAAGCATAGGATTTGTGTGACTGGTATTCATGACGAATAATTCGGTCATCATACTCTACTGACTGAGTTACGATGAGCGATGTCATTCTGCCGTTTGAAACCTGCTGAAATGAGGAATTCGTAATTAAAGCGTGTTATCACCTTGCCCTTCCCCGTTGCACTAACGGGTTGTGAGCCTGGTGTGTTAGCTTTATACCTTATTCCCATCTCGCCTTAGATGCAGGCGTACAATTATCTCTTCTTCTCTAAAGTTAACAAGCTGGTTATTCTGATCCACAATACGCAGTTCATGGTAGTCCAGTGTCTGAACGGTCACCGGGAGATATAAAGCGTTTGTGGGGGCTTCAACTATTTTAAATCCTGTGCAGACTGTTGGAAAGAATCCTTAAATTGAGTGAATCAATTTATCGTTCAGGTATGAGTTTGTTGCAATATTACACTCAACGTGGATTGTAATCACTGGGAGTATATCTACAGCATTATCTGATGGATAAAATTTAGTTCCGTCCTTCACCAAAACACGATCCTTCGCAAAACCTAGCAGTGGACCAACTGAATGTCTCTGTGTAAAGTCGATCGTAGCACTCTCTGTCCGTATTTCAGATTTAAGGGTATTGATGTTTGCCCGTAGTTCACTACCTTTTTTCTGACTGTTTTAAGAGTTCGTTTAAATCATCAATATCGTAGGCACCAGGTTGTATTTGTAGAATCTCCTTCCGGCCGTAAATTTCAAGATGTACTTTATTGTTGTTCTGTGTAATATTTGGAATGCTGTAATACGTCTCTAGACCAATCAGTGCAATACTCCAGCCCCCTGCACTTAAATCAATCGGCGGAAAGTAATTTGTGCGTAATACTGATCCTCGCTCTTTTAAAGCCAGAGTGTACGACATTGCGTCTAAACATCAAATGACGGTCATGTGTTCAATGACAGCTCTTTTATATATCGCGCAATGATCTGACGATGACGCATTCTAGAGGGGGTTCGCCGTCGCTGTGATGAGGAACATAGCGCAGAGATGACCACAGAAATATGTGTTAAAGTCCTGATATCGCCGGACACTGTAGAACACGCGTCTTTTGCTGGTGAAGTAGCGTTGTAATTCTTCAGGCGGCTGTAAATCGCCGAATGAATCGAAATACTGTATTTCGACTTTTCGTAACATACGCAACCCATTGGGTCCCTGGACCTCCAGCAACATCTAAATTTACAATTCCGCACTCATTGGTCCGCCACATGGTCTTCGGTAATGTATTCCGCATAAAGACGCCGCGGAATCCACGAATGTGAAGTTTTGTTTAATGATTTTAACTAGATATTTATTCGTGAGCGCTCGGTCGGGTAGGACAACTAACGGAGTTTTTTTTATTTGTGAATAGACCTAGTCTTTTCCTGTATGGTTTCAAGTAGAGACATTTTCTTATAGCTGCTGCCTCCATAGCGCGATTATATGTTCGGGCTTCCTCTAGTTGGGCTTGTGCATTCTGTGTGTTTTTGACCGTTTTGGCGACAGCTGCGGCACGCCTGGGAGTGAACCTATAGTGGACAGTGCTGCAAGTGCTGGAACGAGGAACGGGATAATTCCGCCCGAAGTCTTTGGTAACGGTAGGACCTTAGGTGGTTTAATTGAAGTCTTTGCGATCATCGGTTGAGTATTTTAAGTTTTTTGATGGCGTTAGGAAGATTAAGTTCGTTAAGCCATCTGTTCTCTTAAACTCTGTATCCCCGATGCGTATTGTACTATCGGATAAAGTTATAGTTTGAGAGCCCAGCATGTACGGTCTCGCCCTGCTGACACCAAATGTTCTATCTATCTTAATGTTCGGATACTGGTGGGTGAATTCTGCGATTGGGTCATTATTATGCTAAGCTATCTTGTTGATCGATTAAGTTTCATTTAGTGTTTGCTCGCGATCTATATGCGCCAACTTCAGCAAACGTAATTTCTCTCGAACTGCTTTGCGCGCCTGAATGACTTTATGGTTTGTCGACTAAACAGAGCTGGTTTTATATATGCTTTGTTGTACTTCTTCTTCTTCTTCTCCTTTTTTCCTACGCCACCATCTTCAATAACAACGTCCTCGGCTTCTATCACGCCCTCAATTGCACAAAGTCTGTTCTCTATCCGGTTTTGGTTAATGGCAAGAAGTTTCTGTGTGTCATTTAATTCCCTTACAACTTTAATTAGTCTGGACTCAAGATTTTTTAATTTGATATCGGTGTACATTCTGGAACTCTGTCCTTGCACACCTAATCTCTCAGACCGACCGTCCGCCATGCGTGCGAATTTGTCCATGGTGAAATGTTAACTGATGGGATAAGGTATTTTAATACGTTTATATATGGACAAAGTCTTGGAAGTTCCGGCTATACCTACCGTCATTTAGTTCACGGGTTTTATCAATAACGAGAAAGCCGTATTGTAAGTGGTTCCAGCATGATGGTAAATGTGCTTTAAATTGAGGTTGTGTTGTTTGAATGCTATAATGAGATTTGCGTTGTCCCTCATCAGCTGTTTTGGGATCCTGGAATACGTTTGACTCACATATGATACATCAACACCCATATGACGGCCAAAGCAAAAATATTTACGGATTTGATCTTGCTTTTCAACAGCGGCATCGTCAAATATGAACGCTGTGTTAGACTTTACCTCTTCAGGTGGGGGGACGTCCTTGCTTTCACTGAAGGGTCTGTACGTTACACCATCTACTCCATCTAATGTTTTCTTCAGAAACTGGTACTTGGGCTGAAAGAGTGTTTTGGAGAAGACGAAAAGGTGCTCAAAGCGGACTCCGTTTATGTGCGTTAACAAAGCCATGAGGACATTTGTCTTACCACAGCTGGATGGACCTACAATTATAGCTCGTATGCTGTCGGGAAGGAGTGGTCCATTCTTGTTGGTCTGCTGGTTTGGGTCAGGACGAGTGACCTACAACAAAGCGCTTGATGCGAGGGTGTTTCACCCAGCCCGCCATGATACCTAGTGTCGTAGGTCAAGGCGTAAAAATACGCTTTTATATGATTACAAATATGTGTTTGTGTGTAGTCACTATAGCGCAGTCACCTTACCAACTGGACTACAGCGCCAACCAATAGAATGAACTCGAGGTGGTATGTTTACAGGGAAGGCATTCACATAGATTAACATAGGTGACATTTTGTGTTGATAAATAAAAAACACGCAATGACAAATTTAATATTATAATATAATGTATTTCTTTATTAAAATATTTACAAATGTGATCAGTACAAGAAAAAATCAGTACATTCTCTTTTAAGTGGTGCAGCAGAAGTACAGTATTTGGAAAATAGCTGTTTCTTGTATGCTTGAAATTCATCACGTATATCTCGTAATGTTATGGGTGAATTACAATAGTCCGGTATTCCATCAGTAATTTGAGTTCGACATTTTCAACACTTATTCGAGGAATAGCGCAAGACTTGGGCACTGGTATTATACACATACTAATACAATGTTGTATATCATCTATGACAATGCTACATGTGTGAAGCCAGTTAATGATGTCAGTGTACACTGCCTGTACGTATGGGCACCATCTATTTAGTCTCTCTATCGTACTAGTTAGAGCCATTTCTAAATTGAAGAAATTATCAACAGTGGGGTGATGCATAAAAATACTATAGCCATCAGCACTTTTAATTTTTAGTGTAGCATCATCATACGTTGATAGAATACTCACATTTAGACTGCCACAGTACATGTCCTGGAAGGAGTGGGATGGATAATATTCGGTAGTCATATGATTCTTGATTTGTTTTTTAAACGACACAGTTCATCTCACTCGTAGTCAGAAAATTTCACTTTAATATTTTTGAGCACACTTTCCAGCACTAACACAGTTGAGAGGCTACCGTACTGTGAAACTTCAAGTCCTACATGGATACGTTTTGAACCACTAACTGTTAAAACATAGCTTGAGGTGAATAGTAAAGGATGAGGTGAAGCAGCGTTTGGTATCTTCTCATACACGACATCCACACCAGCGCTATTAGCCTGCTGTTCTTGCACTGATGGCGGGATGTCCCTTGTGAGATTATGATCAGTGGACGGCGCGTACAAAGGAGCCCAGTACTGTGAAGCCCCGTCAAGCGCAGCCTCTGGCACCGACATTAACACCTGGCTATCCTGCTCCAGCATGCTGAGAAGCTGAGCTACAAGATCCTGCGTGGACGAGTCCGATGCCTTCACGTGCGTGGACCAGGACATGCTGGGACCTGCTGAAGCTGGTGTCACGGGCGGAGCTGCTGGAGGACCAAGACGAATATCCATAAGTAATGGTGTGATGTTGGTAGAGAAATAATAATAATAATAATAATAATAATCGTAATAATAATAATAATAATTTGAGGACTTACTTTTCTGGTGCTGCTTGCTTCTCCTCCTATTCTGCTGGGGTTGACGCTTCATCTTGAGCAACTGGTACAGAGATGGAGGAGCTGCTGAGTCCTCCTTATATAGAGGGCAACTTCTTCATCATGATGCTGTGCTGCTATTGGTTGAATAAGTTGAACACGTGAGCTATCGAAGTGCCCTGTAGCGGAGAACTCGTGAACTAGATCAGTTCGTTACTCTGCTGGATCGGAGGGAGTCGTCTCTTGTGGGCTGGGAGCTTATATGTGGGATTTAGAAGAGGTAGACAGTTCAAATAGTAGCAGATGTTTCCATGTGATGGGTAATGCATTTTAAAGCATTTCGTTAGAGGGAATTTATTTGGAGGACTGTGTTCTTGTTCATATGTTCCAAGGTTAATGCACGTTTCCATTCAGCACGTAGGAGGTCATGGGGGTCAGTCCTCAGCTGTATGCTTGCAAACTACACTGCTGTTAAACTCATCACGGTCGAACCCCAATAACTCATCGATTGAACACATTCTGCAGGATGGGCTGCAATGGTATATACGTTGTATACGAATATGCTTACGCCAAAGCGAATTGGCGTCAACTGAATGTCTCTTGCGTTTTGGTAGCGTGAATGTTTGATGGTAAATAAGCCTGCAGTTTGCGCATGCACATGAGCATATGCTGGTAACGGGATTCATCCTGGCTCCAGCGCTCTGCATTGCCGAAATCTGCTGAACAGAATTTTTGTACTTTTTGCTCTGACACTCCTCCATTATCATACGCTTCCACACCTTGTGTAGTGAACTCTGGCTACAGTCCTCCCTCTCATGTCTACATGAAATGCAGATATTGAAGGCTGCTCTATCACCCACATCCATCTCTATGATCGAACACATGGCAACGACAGCTCAGCAAAGACTGAATGTGCAGGAGAACGGTAATGGTAGTTCAGTGGAGATAGCACAACTGGATTTCTTCCCACCAAAATCTCACACGTGCATGATATGAATAACAGTAAGTTATAATAAACGATAATGAATGATAATGAATGTTAATGAATGATAATCAATAATAATAATAAATAACAGTATGGTCTTTTCATGCATTATCCTGTTGGAATTCAAACTTCCCGCCATTTTTTCTTGAGATTAGGTTAATGAATGTAGCACAATTGACCTATTTTCCCGCCAAAAACAGCCATCTTGGATTACATCATGGCATGTTGCCAAGTCTACATGCTGCCATCTTGGATGACGTCATCGCTGCTATCATGAATGAATTTGGCAACAGTGCAGCGTGTCCTGGTGCAAAAGTTGAACGCTTTCCTCCATAACTTCCCCTGATGACGACTTTCTCTTCCCTATGATTATTAGATTATGAACTCCTTTTACAAACTGAATTATCTGTTCAACATACTCATAGAATCTCTCTATAGCTTCATCATTTCATTTATACATCGGTATGTATACTTAAACTGTTATGGCTGTCTTTGTCTTGCTGTCGGTTCTGATGAGAACAACCCTATCACAGATCTGCAGTAACTCACTCCCTTATTAACTTTCCTATACATAATGAGTCTTAATCCCAATACACGATTTTCTGCTATTAATGTTACACTACACACATATGACCAAAGACTCTTCATCTCATTTCCCTTCACTATTCCCACTATATGCAGACTTAGCCTTTTCGTTTCCCTTTTCAGATTTTCTAGCTTCCCTACCATGTTCACCCTTCTGACATTCCACGCTCTGATTCGTAGTATGTTACCCTTTCGTTGGTTAATAATTCTTTTTTATGGCACATTGGCTGTCAGCTCCAAAAGGCCCGATTCAGGATCTAATTGGAATCCCTTTTCCAATGGAGAGTTCATCATGATACTATTTCAGTCACAAACCATGTGTCCAGCGTGTACATGTTATGTGTCATTAACGTTTTTATTTATTTACACGTCAGATTCCGTAGGACCAAATTGAGAAGCAAATCACCAAGGTCATGTAACGTGTCAGTACATTAAATTACAACAGAAATGTAATAACAGATAAAAATAAAATGTTTGTGAACCCAAAAAGAGTCAGTCCATGAGTTTCAGTAAAGGCAATCAACAATACTACAAGAATCAACTTAATTTTTAAAGGAACTCCTCTACAGAATAGAAGGAGTGACCCATGAGGAAACTCTTCAGTTTCGATTTGAAAGATTTTTTTATTTGAGTGTTAGCTTACTGAAAATGTATGCAGTAGCATACTGAACACCTTTATGCACAGGAGTTAAAGAGGTCCGATCCAAATGCAGGTTTGATTTATGCCAAGTATTAATTGAGTGATGGGTGCTTATTCTTGGGAATAAGCTAATATTTTTAACAAGAAATGACAGTAGGGGATATATATATTGAGAGGCCAATGTGAAAATACCTTTACAAGTGAACAGGAGTCGATAAGAGATTCGCTAACTTTTACCATTTATTTCCTGAACTGCCCGTTTCTAAGTCGAAAATATCCTTTTAGAATGGGAAGTGTTATCCCAAAATACAATACCATACGACAATAGAGAATGAAAATAAGCAGACTAATTTTCGTGTCGAACGGTCACTCACTTCAGTTACAGGTCGAATAGAGAAAATGGCAACATTAACTCTTTGATCAAGAGCTGAACGTGGGCTTCCCATAACAGTTCACTATCTATCTGAACACATAGAAATTTGAACTATCAGTTTCACTAATCATATGCCCATCCTGTGAAATTAAAACGTCTGGTTTTGTTGAATTGTGTGTTATAAACTGTAAAACCTGAGTCTTACTCTGATTTAGCGATAGTTTATTTTCTATAGGCCATGAACATAGATCGTGAACCACAAACTATTTGAAGCCAAGCCAATGCTGCATACAACATCCCATACTACCAAGGTAGTGTCTCCAGCAAATAGAACTATTTTACATTTACCCATAATAATAGAGGGCATATCATTTATATAAATGAGGAGCAGTAGTGCCCCCAACACTGATCCCTGAGGCAGCCCCACTTGACTATACCCCATTCAGACCCCACATCTCCACCATTCTCAATATCGAGAATAATGAACTATTTCTGTCTGTTGCTAAAGCAAGAAGTGAACCAATTGTGAGGTACTTTCCGTATTCCATAATGGTCCAACTTCTGGAGCAATATTTCGTGATCAATACAATCAAATATCTTAGTTAATACAAAAAATATACGTAGCTTTCGAAAACTTTTATTTAATGCAACCAATACCTCAAAGAGAAGAGAGAATATAGCATTTACAACTTTTAAACGACTTCTAAAGGTGAACTGGACATTTGACTGCAAATCAAGTGATAAAATAGATCGATTATCCGTACATACACAGCCTCTCCGTTAACTTTAGCAAATACTGGCATAGAAATAGATCTAAAATTGTGCACATTATACCTTTCTCCCTTTTCATAAAGCAGCTTTACTACTGAAAGCTTTAATCTTTTAGGAAACTTACCATTCCTGAAGGAAAAATTACAAAAAATGGCTAAAAGAGGGCTAACCTGTGTAGCACAGTACTTTAGTATTCCGCTAGGCACTCCATCATATCCATAAGAGTCCTTAGTCTTCAGTGATTTTATTATTGGCAGTCTATCCCTTGTCTGTAACACAGAGAGGTATTTCAGACATCAAACTCAGAAAGGCATTTGCCAAGAAAGTTATATGACTCCCTGTAGAAAATAAATTTTTATTTACTTCACCAGCAATGCTGAGAAAATATTAGATACTATACAGACACCTGATTTATCACTAAAAGAAATATTTTTAGCACAAACCGACTTGATATCGTCGACCTTGTGCTGCTGACCAGACACTTCCTTCCAACATACCTCATGGTTTTCATTTTATCCTGTGGATTAGCAATTCTATTTGTAAACCACTTACTCTTTGCTTTACTAATAACATTTTAAGCACCTTACAATACTGTTTGTAATGAGCGACCATAGCTTCATTGTGACTACTTCTAACATTTTGATATAATTACCACTTTGTCTTACATGAAATCCTTATCGCACTAGTCAGCCACCTGGGCAGCCTGTTACTGCTAGTACCCCGTTTAGAACGTTCTCATTGGAAACAGCTGTCAAAGAACATGTGTTAAGGAAATCATTATATTTATCATCTATGTGTCAGCACAATAAACTTCCTGCAACTCGTGTTCCTGGACAAGGTTTAAAAAACTCTGTATTGCTGTTGGATTAACTTTCCAACATAGTTTGTAATTATATGTGACATTTATTAGAGTACAAAGCCTTTTGGTGTTAAAATTTGTGAATCATGGTGTGAAATGCCATTCACCCTTTTAGTAACAGAATGCCCATCTAGTAATGAAAAATGAATATAAGTATTGCCTATAGCTGTGCTACTGTTCCTCTGCACCTTAGCTGGAAAAAACACAATCTGCATCAGATCATATGACTTAAGAAGATCTACCAAGATCCATTTGCTTGCACCACCATATACAAAATTTATGTTGAAGTCACCTCATGCAACTAATTTCTGGTACTTCCTACAAAATGAATGAAGAACCCTCTCTAGGTTGAGCAGAAATGCTCTGAAGTCAGAGCTAGGGGACCTATAAACAACAACAATGATAAGTTTAGTTTCATTAAATTCAACTGACCCTGCGCAACATTCAAATCTGTTGAGTGCAGTGTCGTAATGGGTCTATGAACTCAAATGGAATACGGGTTTTTACGGACATAGCCACTCCCCCGCCCGACAAGGAACTCCTTGAAAAACAGCCAGATAATCTCATCCTGGTAAAGGAAGCCTCTGAATCGTCAAATTATTTAAGCGATGCTATGCTATACCAATAATTTCAGAGTCAATATCTATAGGTTGTTCACTAACTTTATCTCTAATAATTCTAATATTTTGATAAAATATGCTAATTCCTTCTCTACTTGGGAACATGACATGCCCTGAATTTGAACCAGAAGCTAGAGGGACTTCCTTTAAGAAGGTATACCTATCAGATGACTTCAGTCTAAAAAAGGTGCAGCTCTAACACCAACTACTGCAGGAAATTTTCCATGAGGGATCCCACCACTACCCACTACACTGTCACCTATAAGCTTTGCCAGCCTCCCCTCCCCATACCAATTGAGGTGCAGGCCATGCCTAGTGAAACCCGATCTACTGATAAACCCAACTGACACCACTGAAATATGAGCTATGCCCTCATCAGCGCTCTCTCCTACCCCATGTTAACGCGCCTAACAGCCGCAATAAGATGCGGCAGATCATGACGCTGAAACAGTTGCACGAAATGCACATCAGTGCCACAAGTTTCAGTAGCCATCTTTACCAGATCACTAACTACATCACATTCCCCGTCCATTTCAAGACTATTTCCTGTTTCACCCACTATAACTACCTCATCCTCCTTCGTAAAATTCTAATGTAGCTCCTCTTTATTGACATTCAGCTTGGGTAACCCTGCATTAGACTTCACAATGCTGGTGACCGGGTATCACTACACAACACTTCCTGTAACAGCTGGCCCACACCTCTACAGTGATAACTGCCTAGCAGCAGAACCTTCTTCTTTCTGTTAGAAGCCGGTCGCTATGGCTGAGCGGTGCTAGGCGCTTCAGTCCAGAACCGCGCTGCTGCTAAGGTCGTAGGTTCGAATCCCTCCTCGGCCATGGATGTGTGTGATGTCCTTAGGTTAGTTTGGCTTAAGTAGTTCTACGTCTAGGGGACTGATGACCTCAGATGTTAAGTCCCATAGTGCTCAAAGCCATTTGAAGCATTTTCTGTTAGATTTCGCAACTGACCTAGGCCTCTTAAGTGCTGAGGACTGCTGCATGTCCCCTACATCTACAGCAAGAAGATGCTCCTCTACACTTAAATCTGACAGTTGGTAAAAACTGTTGCATGTACGCAAAGTATAATAATCTGAATACCTCCTCCTCCTAGCTGTCTTCTTGCCAACTGCCAGTTCCCATTCCTCACCACCCTTCACCCTCCTCAGCTTATGTAGTTCCTCTTTACGCGTTGTAACTGCAGCCGAAGAACACAGATCTTACGCTACTGCTTCTCTGTCACATTATCTACTATAGATTCTGCATAGCCAGGAGAGGATCCCGCTAGAACGCCCAATTGCTTCCCCATTGCATTTACCCCAAAGTATTATTTCCATTGCCTTCCGTATGCTCAGGCCTCTCAATGTTCCGCCTCTTAGCGACAGTTTCACACTCAACAGGCTAATGGGCTGACCTCAAATTCTGTCCGCTTCTCTGCCCTATTTTAAGAGGCCTCTGACAGAACTATTGTGATCCCATATATTGGGAGTCTTCAGCCCTCATTGCTGATGATATTTATTCACAAGTTAATCACTGGATGGGTTCGAACCTGAGGCCGAAGATATTTTGATTACTAATTAAAGACGCTATCCCTAGACCACAGAGTTTTAGCCTACTTAACCAATATTGATAGAATGTGATTTAAATTGATTCGTACACAGTGTAAATAAAATGTTGAGAAAAAATTTTTGTGCTTAAAAATTATAACTCGTTTGCTTTAACTCTCTAGAAAATAGTTGAGTGCACTTTTTTGCGTTTACCTAACAATATAAACATGTCTTCCACTTAGTAAAGAGCAGAGAAAACTCTTGTACCCTATGCGTGCATGGAGGTAGGTATATAATTGCATGGACAGGAATGAAAAATGTGACTTCTTACTAAAGTGCCCCGGAAGATGGAAAAAGGAGTCAAATGGCACTGTTGGCTGCTCGACCACGATAGGTTATTAGCCGGTTAAAGGTTTCCTTCTCCCGCACACAAAGGCTCCTTCCTGTGCAGTCTGAGAGAGACCTGTTTTTAGTGGCCCTGTCAAATGTAGGCGACAGTAATGGGCATGTGTACGGAGACGTGTCATGTTTGTGTTGTGTGAAGATGAGAGAGATGGAAGTGGGGGGAAAGCGGTGTGGCACACAGCCTACTAATTTCGAACAGCAAGGGGGCCACCGGACTTAAATGCCGCCATGCGAGTGACAGACTATCGTCAACATGCACTCCATTCATGAGAAACTGCGGCAGTGTTTGAAAAATGATAGAGGACGCTTGCAGAGTTTGGTAATCAGAAAGTTACAGCACAATTCCCTCTCTTGCTGGCCAAACACTGGTGGTGATACTTCCTCCGTCAACAAGATGAGAAGCGGCTGCCTACGACGCGAGCACCACTGAACAGACCGGCAGTAGCGATCTCGAATAGTGATCGACGAAATGTTCCTGTAACAGATGTACTCTTGTGCTGTTTCCATGACAGTAATTAGATTTGTACATTGAACCTGATCAGTCTATCTATCATTAGTACTGAATTTTGAACAACTTATGAATCTTTAAGTAAACAAGTGAAACATGGGCCAGAGTAAACTCTTTCATCTAGTGAATAAATAATGGTTGTGTCGTGAAGAGAAGCTTTAACGGGCAACTGAAAGAAGGGTGACCTAAATTCAAATTGTGTAAGAGATAATTTTCTCACTGTTAACATTTATAAATTATGATATATTATTTTACGTTGCACTGCGCTGAGCAGCTTATTCTAAAATATAAAATTGAACTGAAATAGCAGCATTGATTTATTCTAGTTGTGTAACAATAATAATTGAAATTATGAAGGTATCCTCTCAAAAACTGACATTTTGAGGAAGCGGCTGTGTACAAAATACAGATTGATTCTTGCAAAGACGAAAACAACAACCAACCATTTTTGGGAAACTTGATTTCTTCTATTCAGAAATCAACTTCAAATTGTGATTTTTGTAGTGTTTCTGATGCTTACAGCCGTGACTAGTTTCCTGTCATACAAAGCATCATACGCGTTATAGATGTGGAAGACGTGACATAGGAGTATTTGTTAGTAATTGCTTCGTCTAAGTTGCACACGGAGTTACAGTTTGGCGACGACCTGCTTTAAGGTTATGTCAACGAGCGGGCAATGGTACGTCCTGATTAGCTAACGGAGTACAGTCTGGTAGCCAAAATTTCTCGCTTCAGTACTACTTATAAATAAAACTAGACATTAAATACGAATTATAAAAATAGCGAAGTATTACTCCTCATTGAACTCAGTGGGATGTACTTACTAAAATAATATGTTTATAGGTTTTGTAAAATAAGGTAAGCCATGAACTGCACGAATTAGGTTTTCGCGGTAACGAGTCCTTACGAACAATGACAATGATTCGCGCTGGCAGTTGTCATGGGCTGCGCGACTCACCGGTAGCTAGGTTGGTGCGTTGTCGAAAGCCTGCGAGCAATGTACACCAGTTTGTTTTTCTGAAAGTGATTTATTGCTCACATTGAGTGCATAGTATTCTTGTTACATGTGTGGACTATCTTGCGTGTGGGTGAGTAACTGATGATCTTTGGCACATAGAACTTTATAATCATTTTTGTGGCCATAGTGGAGCGACAGCTATCTTATCTAACAGTATAAAGGAGAACGGCAGTCCAGTCTGCCTAAGCGTGAGAATCCGAGTCACGTACAGTAGCAGACCATTTAAGGAAACAGTTTATCACGAACCAGCACCTCAGCTATCACTGCGTTCGGACAATCTACGAGGAGTGAAAATATTAATTCGTCTCTACAACATACAGAACTCTGTGCTTTTTCCAATGCGTTAAGATCCGACTGCGACCAACACACGGATTGTAGCGTCAGTAAAAATGAAGCTAGTTCCGTGGCCACAGTGGTAACATTGCGTAGTGCGAAGGTTTCATTCGAATAATAAGTAATGATTGAAATAAGTGTGTACACGAATGATGAGTAAACGTGCTGAGACTATTGGGGTAGGTCGATATGTTTTTGCTCCCGTCAAGTCTGTCCTACATTGCTGTTAGTTTAAAGGGAATTGGATACTTCTGTATTGCCTGTATACATGTCGTTGCATTCTGCCTTGTTGCATACACCATTTTTTCCTAATATCCCCCCATGTTTAGTGTTATTTTAGTAGGGGACTGAAGTTACATACAACGTGTTTCCGTTGAGTTAGTATGTCTGTGACTGTCAGTTGTTGAGTTTGTATGTCTGCGACTGTCAGTTGCTTAGTCCTTCCCGCATTAGACCGATAGTCAACCACTGTCGGCCTATTACACTCTGGAATTACTAATAAGGCTTATGCTGCTCTCACAAACAAAATGTAACGACAACTCTTTGTAGGTCTATTGCGATATTGTTTCAAATAATATCTGCATGATAGTCCTGTAGATATGAGGACAGTGATAGATTCCGTAATTGGGAATCAATATAAGACTGCGTGCACTGTTACACATACGGGAAAAAATATGATCCGTTGCGACTACTATATCTGCCCAATCATCAGGATATCACTTTCTAATCACTCTTGTCTAAAAGTTTGAGTAATCTGAGTTCGCTACAATATCACATCATATGTAACAGCTACGATTAGGCTTCATTCTGCAGCAATAATCGAATCATAGCTTCCAACTCTCAGTTCATTAAAGTATTTTCATAAGGCAATTTTTATCCCTGTTATGGCAATGACATTTCGCCCTTTGAATAGGTACACGATTCAAAAGAGCTGTGTATATAACTTATATGCCTGCATTTACAAGTAAAACTAACACAATATCTGTTATGAGTTTCGAGTTTTTTTTTTAAATCTCTCTTGATCATAAAACAGTTTATGTTAGATTTGTAGTTCTCAAATTACTTGTAACAACTTATTACCATTCAGGTACAAAACGACCAAATATACACTCCAGGAAATTGAAATAAGAACACCGTGAGTTCATTGTCCCAGGAAGGGGAAACTTTATTGACACATTTCTGGGGTCAGATACATCACATGATCACACTGACAAAACCACAGGCACATAGACACAGGCAACAGAGCATGCACAATGTCGGCACTAGTACAGTGTATATCCACCTTTCGCAGCAATGCAGGCTGCTATTCTCCCATGGAGACGATCGTAGAGATGCTGGATGTAGTCCTGTGGAACGGCTTGCCATGCCATTTCCACCTGGCGCCTCAGTTGGACCAGCGTTCGTGCTGGACGTGCAGACGGCGTGAGACGACGCTTCATCCAGTCCCAGACATGCTCAATGGGGGACAGATCCGGAGATCTTGCTGGCCAGGGTAGTTGACTTACACCTTCTAGAGCACGTTGGGTGGCACGGGATACATGCTGACGTGCATTGTCCTGTTGGTACAGCAAGTTCCCTTGTCGGTCTAGGACTGATAGAACGATGGGTTCGATGACGGTTTGGATGTACCGTGCACTATTCAGTGTCCCCTCGACGATCACCAGAGGTGTACGGCCAGTGTAGGAGATCGCTCCCCACACCATGATGCCGCGTGTTGGCCCTGTGTGCCTCGGCAGTATGCAGTCCTGATTGTGGCGCTCACCTGCACGGCGCCAAACACGCATACGACCATAATTGGCACCAAGGCAGAAGCGACTCTCACCGCTGAAGACGACACGTCTCCATTCGTGCCTCCATTCACGCCTGTCGCGACACCACTGGAGGCGGACTGCACGATGTTGGGGCGTGAGCGGAAGACGGCCTAACGGTGTGCGGGACCGTAGCCCAGCTTCATGGAGACGGTTGCGAATGGTCCTCGCCGATACCCCAGGAGCAACAGAGTCCCTAATTTGCTGGGAAGTGGTGGTGCGGTCCCCTACGGCACTGCTTAGGATCCTACGGTCGTGGCGTGCATCCGTGCGTCGCTGCGGTCACGTCCCAGGTCGACCGGTACGTGCACCTTCCGCTGACCACTGGCGACAACATCGATGTACTGTGGAGACCTCATGCCCCACGTGTTGAGCAATTCGGCGGTACGTCCACCCGGCCTCCCGCAAGCCCACCATATGCCCTCCCTCAAAGTCCGTCAACTGCACATACGGTTCACGTCCACGCTGTCGCGGCATGCTACCAGTGTTAAAGACTGCGATGGAGCTCCGTATGCCACGGCAAACTGGCTGACACTGACGGCGGCGATGCACAAATGCTGCGCAGCTAGCGCCATTCGACGGCCAACTCCGCGGTTCCTGGTGTGTCCGCTGTGCCGTGCGTGTGATCATTGCTTGTACAGCCCTCTCGCAGTGTCCGGAGCAAGTATGGTGGGTCTCACACACCGGTGTCAATGTGTTCTTTTTTTCGTTTCCAGGAGTGTATTTCGTAACCGTTCAGTTCAGAAAATAATGGTATGTGAAAAAATTAGATGTAGTTTTAAGAAAAATCAATTTAAAGGTTAATAATGCAATTGCAGTGTAGATAATTCTAACAATAACTTACAATTAACATTTACCTGCACAATACTGAGCATCATCTGAAACGTACTCATCTGCTTCTCGTTTGTTGTTTCCTCGTCTTTTCTGTCTTCTTTCTTTTTTGCATTTTGCATTAGCAATTCCTGCTTTGCAGATTCTCTCCTTTATTGTTTGCACCAAGTATTTCGTAGTATTTGCAATAGATTTTATACTCAGTGCTTCCAGAACATTCAGTTTCCTTGTTCCACCATCACTGAAGCGTAAGTTTGCATTATAAACACAAAATTTATGGGTCGTAATCCAAACAAATACACTTTCGGCAACCTAGTCCAAATGACAGAATTTACACATTCATTTAAATATTATATTTTCCAATGGGGGTCAAACATTCTGCGTGGTGTCTGTTTGTTCTATATCGTGTCTCCCTACCACTTTCGCGCAACGACGCTCTGAGCGTGTTTTTTAAGGAATTGACTAGTTTGAACCTGGGACCTGTTGCTGATAAGGATACGCCAGACCACACATGACATGTAGAGTTGAGAAGAGTTCAGTGAGAGTAGCGATGATATAACCAAATACTTAATGATTTCAGCGTCAGCTCCACTGCACTCCCTGTATAAGAATATTAATACTAACTCAATTTAGTGGAAGAGGTTCAAGGCTTTCCTATTTTTAGTTAGCTGGTACAATAACGTCGAAAAAGCAGTTAAGTTTACCATTGGAAATTTTACTCTGCTCACAAAACATTGTTTATAAATTGCACTATTGGTAAAAGGAAATTTTTTAATACAGGTTCATAAACCGACTGCTTTCAACAAAAATGTGAACAAATATTCCATGACTGGGGTTCCAAGTTCTACAATGGATGCAAAGATGACCTATGCCATATCACATCTACACTCCTGGTAATGGAAAAAATAACACGTTGACACCGGTGTGTCAGACCCACCATACTTGCTCCGGACACTGCGAGAGGGCTGTACAAGCAATGATCACACGCACGGCACAGCGGACACACCAGGAACCGCGGTGTTGGCCGTCGAATGGCGCTAGCTGCGCAGCATTTGTGCACCGCCGCCGTCAGTGTCAGCCAGTTTGCCGTGGCATACGGAGCTCCATCGCAGTCTTTAACACTGGTAGCATGCCGCGACAGCGTGGATGTGAACCGTATGTGCAGTTGACGGACTTTGAGAGAGGGCGTATAGTGGGCATGCGGGAGGCCGGGTGGACGTACCGCCGAATTGCTCAACACGTGGGGCGTGAGGTCTCCACAGTACATCGATGTTGTAGCCAGTGGTCGGCGGAAGGTGCACGTGCCCGTCGACATGGGACCGGACCGCAGCGACGCACGGATGCACGCCAAGACCGTAGGATCTCTGCTTCTTCCTTGCTTCTTGGTTCTTCACTGGGCAGGATATGGAAATATTTTTTTATAACTAGTCGCTTTGATGTTCTTCTCTTAGTAACAATTTAATAAATCGTTTGGGAGTGTCATTTTTACTTTGCGGAAGTTTTCTTCACTTTCGTGCATCAGCGTGCTGTTTAATAGTAGTAGTGGGACTTTTACACTATTTTTTTGCCAGTGGTGGCTTGCCCAAGCGTTCTTCTCATCAAGCCACTTTTTGCTCACTCCACTGAGTCGGGGCGTTTGGAGACCCTTCTGGCGTTCAGTGTCCTGTCATGTCTCTGCAGGGTTCTGCCACTGTGTGGTTCCATGTTCTGTCCCAGCAGGGTTCTGCCACCCTGTGGTTCAGCTTGGCAGCAGTTTTATTTACTGCCCACTTTGGCTACTAGGGCATTCTGTTGGTCTCGCTGTCCTTTCCTTTTTCTCGAAGCTTCTGCCTTGTAGGAATTGTGTCTGGCTAATTACGTCCTTTCCTTTCTTGGTACTTCTCGCATTGCAACTTGTGCGTCATTACATCTCGCCCTTGCTAGAGTTTTTACAATGGTTCATACAACAAGTTTTACTTATAATCATCTAACATATGTCTAGTACCTACATAGTTTTATGCCTTCTTAAAAGCTGTACAAATTTCGGCGCTCTTTCCATGCTACAGTTCTAAGATATTTTGAGTCTTGACGTCTACAAAAAACCTCAAATTCGTTTTTTATTTTTGTGTAGTGTCATGGTGTATAGCATTTTAGTATTTCATGCTGTTACAGTATCTACACTTTATCCCTTCACCTTAATCCATGGTTGTATTGATGTTATTTTTGTTTTTGTTTTTATTGAAACTACTTTCTTTTTCCCATCTTCCTCTCTCTTCATTCTTCTTTCTCCTGACGATCTTATGTGCAGCATAATCTTGAAATATTGTGTTGATTATTTACCAGTAATAAAATTAATCTTTAAACTCACATGGTGAAGTCCTGAGGTTTTGCCTGTTTTTCTTCAAACTTGTACTGAAAATGTTTAACACTGCCAGTCTTAGGTAAAAATTCCTCTACTTTATCTCGTAAAATACCCTCTAATTCTCTTTTACTGTGTTCTGAAATACCTGGAACTTCTTGCAATTTTTCGTCGATTTCTTTATGGACTTCTAACATGAGTTGAGGTGATTCCCCCTTTTGTGCACACCATTATACTTCTTCATCCTCTTCATCTCGTGTCATTCTTACTTGTTTGTTTATACCCGGTATTTCTTCTAATTTTAGCTTGTCTCAAAGAGAAGTGTAACATTCCCAAATGTTATGCTATCTTTCCCCATATCTATTATCACTTGTCTCTCATTTAAAAAATCTGCACCTATAATCAAATCTACAGTTAGTTTAGGTATAATCACTAAGTTGGCTTCTATCTTTTGAACTTGACACGAAAGAGTTAACTTTGTTTGTTTCGTATGTTCCGCAGCATTGTTTGTAATAGGACCTCTTCCTTTAATCTTATGTGTTTTCAGAACTAGCAATTCCTCATTGGCATTACACTGCATGAATAAATTTTCTGTGATCGCAGTCAGTTTACCTCAGCTATCAATTACAATATTGACTGAGATATGCTTTACCATGGCCTTCACAATTGGTTGAATTTGAAAGGATTTGTTCTGTTCTTCTTCTTCTAGCATCAACAAATCCTCCACTGAATCATGCATGAGTCTTTATAGGAATTTCCCTACTTTCTGTAGGATAAGCTTCGACTGCTACTTCTCTCCCTTTTATTTCCTCTTCTCTACTTCTTTCTTCATTTACACTTTTTCTACATCCTCTACATTTTCCTCATCCTCGTCTGTCTTCTCCTTCTTCGTCAATACTTCCACATAATCGCATCTAAATGCTCTAATTATCGCTTCATAGCTTCCATCATTATATACGTTGTGTTCTGTGCCAACTAGTAACTTATTTTCAACTTTTGTCGACTGCGCATTATCCTCATTGAATTCGTTTTCCCTGGTTTCCATCTCAAAAAGCTCTGCAATACTCATTACTTCGTCCTTTCCTCCTACATTCGTTGTGCATGCCTCTGGTAAGTCATCTTCCTTGTCAGTATTCTCCAAATTAATTTCATCCCAACACGATATTGTTATTTTCTTGTCTTCGTTTTCGTCTGGTCCCTGCGGATTTGTTTCTTTCTTCTTCTCTTCTCGTGATAAGATTTTTACTTCTCTGTTCAAGGTGGTGCAATTGTCCTGGGTCGGTGCGTCATTCTCTTTGGCATGGACGTTTAGCTGTCAATTCGAACGTCTATCAGGGTTTGGTGGTCTTACCTCCACCTCTTCTATCTGTATTCTCCTTTCTTGTTCAGCTTGTTGATAGTGGTTTCTTTGTTGATAATTTGTAGGTCTATTGGTTCTCCAGTACCTGTCCCAGTTGTCGTTATTCCCTCTGTAATAGTTGTTGCCGTTCCTGGGTGAATTATAGTTATTGCCATATTCTCTTCTAGATCCATAACCGGTTCATTGTTGAAATCTATTGTCGTTTCTTGGTGCGAAGTTATCACATGGTTCGTAATTATTGCATCTTCGTAATGTGTCTTGTGGATTCCACTGCTTTTTGTTTTCGTTTTCACGTGCGCTTCGTTTTTTCTTGTGTCATCTTCCGAAAATATGAACTCTAGTTCCCTTAGAATTCCTTTAAATGCTTCGACACCATTGCCTCGGCGACCTACTAATGATTGTTGGTATTTCAATGGTAGCTTCATCGCGCATAATGTAATCAACTCTATGTCACTGTATGGTACATTTAAGCATTGATTTTTCTTTGCCATTACTTCGAAAAATTTCAGGGGACTCTTCTCTCCGGAATTTTCCAAATATGGGTTCTATTATAATTCGTACTTCACTCTGGTCTGTGCTTCACTGGACCAATATCGTGAGAGAAACTTCTCTCTTACATCTTCGTAAGATCGGCATGTCGCTGCAACATTCTGCATGGTTTCTGCGACTGTTCCTGACATGTGTGCACATATAAAGTCTCATTTGTGTGCTAACGTCCAGTGTTCTGGTAATCCTACTAGGAATTAATTAATAAAGGTTTATGGATGTTATGAGTTTCGTTCTCGAAAGTGTTGAAACTTTCTGACTGTGAGGAAATGATCGTTGTCGTACATTGTCATAGTTCCATATGAAATTCAGGATTCTTCACCACTTTTGTTTCTGATCATTTCTCCCGTCGTACTTTCCGGTTGTGGTAGATCCATTGGATATTGTCAGCTGTAACTTTCGCGTACCCTTGCGTAGTATCGTTGGAGTGGTACGCAATAATTTTCTTCTATCGGTTGTGGACGTTTAGCTAAATGCATTGCACTGTACTCTTCGCGACCTGGCTTTCCATTGTCAGGTATTGGTTCGGTATCGTGTCTGGCTAACCTTGCTGCTTCATTGCACGATCCAAACTGTCTTGAAACATACATTTGTGGTTCCGCATGTGTTTGTGATGACGTTTATTCATCAAGATTTTCGAAACGTGTTTGTTGCTGTGCAGGCTGTCTGATTTCATGTATGTTACTTTCCCCCTCTGATTGGAATCGCAAATGCGTAATATCTTAGTTAATTGCTTGTTTTCCCAGTGCTGTTACAGATACGGATGTGGTTGCAGACTCTGTGCTTGTTCGATCCTGTTCACTACGCTCTTTAATGGTTTGCAACAACTCTGTTCGCAATTTCTGAAATTGTCGCTTCGTTTGCGCTTCTATTTCGACTATGCGGTTGTCATATCTTTTCAGCGCTGATTTTGTGATACGTTTGTGTAACACACTGTTTTTAACAATTTCACGCGCTGTACCTGCTGCTTGTCTAGTAATTTCGTTTATCTGTTTCTCTAGTTTCTTGACTTCTCCCTGGGTGTTGTAACGTAATGTTTTGGTCTCGTCCTGAATGTCGTTACGCAATGTTTGTACGTCCGCTTGTACCTTGTCAATGTCTGTTCTCAATTCATTGTGACCTCTTATTAAGTTTCCTATCACTTCTCGAGACTTAGGTGTAATTGAAATATTTTGTTTTGTTCTTTAATCGCACGCTTTTGTCTCGTGGTTTCTGCATTCTGAATTAGAACTTGGTTCGCAATTTCTTTAATTTGTCTTGTCTTGGTTTCCATAATTAATTGTAATAATTCTGCCAGATTGGTGGGTCCTATTGCGTTTTCTTCCGACGTCGAACGCTCTGTGTTTTCGCCCAAGTGTAGGTTCGCAACCGATTGCATTGAACTGCTCTGTGACACGTTTCTGCTCGCATTCCTCTGTGGTGAGGGAGCTCTGATTACTTCTACTCTGGGTTCTACGTATTCAAGACGCCAGTTAGAATCCTCATCGACTGTCTCTCTACTTTCCTGCTCCTCTGTCGAACGCTGACTTACGTTTTCTATGCCTTGACGTACATTATCTTCGTTATGGTGCGTTATATGTCCAATTTCTCGCGATACTGCATCGTCTTTTGTACTGTCCTCTATTCTCTGTCCATTTTCATGCTGGGTCTCTACCTCATTTCGGTCAAGGTCTCGATTTACCATTGCTAATCTTTCCGAATCCCTTATTTTCTGTTTTAAAAGCAATTCATGCGCCCTACTGCGAGTCAACATGCGCTAATACGATCTCACGCTTTTCATAAACTTTTTGTTCACACGATTTGACACTTATTATATCCAAGACTGACAATCCATTCACTTACTTGTTGGGTCAGCCGCCACCTGTGCACTTTCATTGAGGAGAAAACTTAATTCTAACAATTTTTTAAACTTCATAACTTAATTATGCTATTGTCTCTGCTAGAATGTCTCACTATCTATCACTGCAGCTACTGTTTTCAAATATTGATGCCTTTCAAAAAAAATATTTTTATTATAAAAATTTTTAACAGCATATTTTTCTGACCTAGTTAGGGATGTGGTCGACCTTCAATCATGGTATTTTACCATCCTGGCAGAGTTGCCATTTTCTAACATTCTGCGTGGTGTCTGTTCTATATCGCGTCTCCCTACCACTTTCACGCAACGACGCTCTGAGTGTGTCTCTTAGGGAATTGACTACATTGAACCTGGGACCTGTTGCTGATAAAGAGACGCCACACCACACATGACATGTAAAGTTCAGAAGAGTTCAGTGAGACTAGCGATGATATAACCAAATACTTAATGGTTTCAGCGACAGCTCCACTGCACTGCCTGTAAAAGATTCTGAATACTTACTCATTTTAGTGGAAGGGGTTCAAGGCTTTCCTATTTTCAACTAGCTGGTAAAATAACGTCGAAAAAGCAGTTAATTTTACCACTGGACTTTTTTTCTACTCACAGCATATTGTTTATTAATTGCACTATTGATAAAAGGAAATTTTTTTAATACAGGATGGTAAAAGCCAACTGTGTTCAACGAAAAGGTCAACGAATATTCCCTGAACGAGTTTCCAAGTACTACAATGGATAAGAGGATGACCTATGCTATT
Organism: Schistocerca gregaria; assembly: GCF_023897955.1. Classification (NCBI taxonomy): domain Eukaryota; kingdom Metazoa; phylum Arthropoda; class Insecta; order Orthoptera; family Acrididae; genus Schistocerca; species Schistocerca gregaria. Next base: position 175,990,524 of record NC_064926.1, read on the forward strand.
CACAACTATAATCTAGGTTTAAATTAAGTTTTACAAAAGAGAAAACTATCATAATGGTCTACAGTGTCCCCCATTTATCTTTAATTACTTATGTAACTTGTCTTAAATTACAGTGGCTGATGTGGCTCCTCAATAACTATAAAACAGAAAAGTCATCGCGTTTCAGATTTTTACTTCAAGTGGCAAATGTGAACACCATGAGCTTTAATAGACGATCGACACTAGTATTACATAAAATGGGGGTGTAACAGATGAGACTTCTGCAGTTCTGAGTGAAGCTTTATGTACTGTTATGCGGCATCATGTGTGTTCATTACCATGTCGTTCGTCAGGGGGCGCTGGGCAGCACAGCTCCACTCACCTCGCCGTCTCAGAAGAAACTTTCCCCTAACTCCTCCTTACTGCAATTTTCCGAAGTTGGTTAAAAAAAACTATCTGGCTGTGTTTTCATCTGACCAATCGGGGACTCAACGTTAACCTTAAGTTCTGTCTATCCAATGAGAAACGTTATACTTTTCGTGGTGGGGCAATGTTTTTAAAGTTTGCAACGTAACAGAGACGTGAAAAAGTCTCACGCTAAAACTTGCAGCTGGTGTGGTCCTTATAGTGTTATCGTAAGATTTATACTGTTCTTTTGGAGGGCTCTATCTTTTAACATTTTTTGTGGGGTGGTCCTGACGTAACAGAGACGCGAAAAAGTCTCACGCTAAAACTTGCGGCTGAGGTGGCCCTTTTTTTGTTATCGTAAGATCTATATTGTTCTTCTGGATGGCTCTAGATTTTAACATAGGGTGGGGGGGGGGGGGGGTGGTCCTAACGGTTAGATGGAGACGTGTGTGTCCATCCCTTATCATAAGGCGTTCTAGCTTAACACGGTTCTGCTCTCGGCTTCTGTTCTCGTTTCTCCCCCCAGAACTGCGTCTGTCTTACGGTGGGAAGGTATGACATGCATTTAGGCATTCTTGTGTTAGTCTGTGGTATTCCATTTGCTCATTCGTTACTCGTATTACTTTGGTTAATTTAATGTCACGATTTATTCCGAGCTATTTGACATACTACTGGATTTGCTTATCATGTCATGGTTTTCATGGAAAGTGTTGGATTTGCCTCACACCTTACAAGGGCATTTTATCAGGAAAGTAATTTTGCGAAGACCTCTGGATATAAGTCGAATTTCATCCACTACTACAGAAGATAAAGAATATTTTTGCTCATGTGTTACACTTTGCTGCATTTCTCCTGCATTTGCACCAAATGTCACCATCAAATGACCTAAGAAAATGCTGAGAGATTTCATTTGTGGAAAACTTTTGGAAAAGGTACCCATTACTGCTTTCTTCAGGTTTTCTAAATTTTCAACGTATCTTCTTATGGCCATGCCATAATAATTCTGTAATCTGTTTATTTCACCATTTGTCACGCCACCTTTACTACCTACATTCTCATAATCTTCTAGTATATTTTTTACCTTTCTTTTATATCTTCTCAGCCTGGAGCCCATTCCCTACTACGCATTCCCAATTAAGTTCTGATTTGGAACTTGTGACATTAGAACCATCATAAACATTGCTGCCATTGTCCCCTAAATTCTGTACGTGTCTAACAACTCCGTTTGAAACGGAACGATGAAAAATCCTGAGAATTCCTACTTCCTCCATTTCAACACTTGGACCTGCAGAATACTTCTGGCAGTTATGTCCATGCTCTTTCTTAGTTTCACAGCCACAAGTTATACAGAATATTTTTTTTTTTTTGAATCTTTACGTCAGTTGCCTTTCTACTATCTAATGATGTACAGTCACAACTCCATTTGGTGAATTAGGCCACATTTCTACCAGCTGTTATCGAAACATGCACAACTATCTCTACTCTTACTGTCATAACATTTCCTGAGTGCCCTTTCAGCTGCTTCCTTAATTGAGAAGTTATAAATCATCAGCGGCAGCTGTCCCAGTAATTGCACTATCAGTCATAAAATTTGCAGGTGGATATGGAATGTCGGGCGATCCCCAAAAGTGTTTGCCTGCCTCTATCCTTTTGCCAATTGATCTGAGGCCATAAGCAAACATTATGTAATACTCGTAAAGATTATTATTTCCTACTTGTGAGGTTATTGTTGTAGCCACTACTTCACACATTACACAATTCGATGTCAGTCTTGACACAATCCGTTTACGAAGCAGTTGATTCTCTCCCAAAGATATGTCACCACCACCTATTCAGCGCACAATATTTTAGGAAATAAGATCATAGAATATGCTTAATTTCACCACAATATCATTTTAATGAGTGTTCATTTCCACGAGTGGAGGATAAACCTTGATGACACTGCAGTTTCTTTCTTGAAATATCGATTTTCATTACATCTGGCGTTCTTGGCTCCTTTGACCCACTGACGTTTCCATACTTATTTTCGCTGGATTTTACTGTGGGCGAGAATTCCTTTATTTGAAGCATTTTTATAAAAATATGAGAAACCAGAGAAAATATAAATCAGTGCTAAACTCATTAGCAAACAATCTTCACTGAGTTCAAAGAACAGTGCCCGAAACCAAAAACACGATCAGAACGAAGCGTATCTATAGCATGTACAGAGCAGGAAGCCTTGGCGCAATATAACAGTAGAAGCAGGAAACAGCGCACAAAGAATATAGAAATCGGAGTAATTTTCTCTCCGTGTCGCAAAAAAGATAGCGTGTTCTTTACATGACAGACTTCAAAGAGAATCAGGAGAGCAATCATAACTAACATACAAACTGTGGTATTTATGTGGAACTAAAACTGTTTCACACAGGTAATAGCGTTCTTTTCAAAGGCGCAAAAATGTAAACAGCGATTTTTTAGGCTGTTTGACTTCCGTCTCCCCTTGAGCATATATTGCATATATGCAGAAGTCGAGTAATATTTACTTCATATACCTTTCACCGTTTATCATAAATGAGCTGAAAGTCAACAATCATTTTCTGCCGCTACCTTTTTAGCAGGATCACTTTCTACAAAATTGAGACATGAACGTTTTAAACTGTAAAGGGCGTTTTCGTTGAGAGGAAAAAAATTAAGACTTGGAGTTTTGCCGATAAAATTGTCATTGTGTCAGAGAAGCCCAAAGGCTTGGCTCATCAGTGAAACTAAATGGATATCTTCTTGAGAAGAATTATGAGATGGACGTTAACATAAGGAAAACAATATTAATGGACTTTGGACAAATTAAATCTATTGATACTGAGTGAATTAGATCAGGAAATAAGTCACTAAACACTAAAGGAAGTCAATGAGTACTTCTGTTTGGCAAGGAGACAGGGAATGTCATACAGGCTGCCAGTAACTATACAAGCTTGTCTTGAAAAGAGAAATTTGCTAACGTTACATATAAATCGGTCAGGTAGTATTTTTCTGGAGATGTGAGACACGAGTGTAGCCCTGAATTGAAGTGAATGGTGCGAAATTAACAGTTTAGATAAGAAAAGAATACAATTTTTGGAAATGTAGTGTTCCAGATGATACAGATAATTAAATAGAGAGATTGAAGGAGACTATAATCAGCATGTTAGAATGAGTATAGGGTGTAGTAGATGTGCGGACATGAAGAGGTTAGGACAGCGTAGTCAAGGGTGGAGAGCTGCTTCGAACCAGTAATCCGAATAACGTCCACAAAAATTAAAACTTCTGAATTTCATTTTCATAATAGAAATCATTACAGTTGATCTATATTTTGTTCCCAGGTAATCGTCTATGCCCTTTACATTGATTCCTATCCGTACGTAAAGTTTCATATCTAATAGTTTCGTATCACCCTCCAGTTACAAAGAAAGAGAGAAAAAATTTCTTCGAATTAAATTTCTCGTTTCTCATATCTGAGCTTACGGTCAGAACATATTTTCACTCCACCTCGTTTCAGCAGATACGTGGTCGGTCTGGGTAGCTACTCCATAATCGTGAGCATTAATCTCCGTAGTGCGAACTGCGAACAACTGGTCGAGTCGACAGTTCCGATGCAGTTAAAAGCGAGACATGGAGTTCTCCCGGGGAATAAATTATTGTTTCCACTCGTGCTCGCTTTATTGCCACCGCACTGCGGCTAGTCCGGGCTCCCCTCATCACAGTAATGTACTCATGAGAGTCGAGAAAATTGCTTGCCTTCCAGCACCGACGTCACAGGAAACAAAGCAGTGTACCCACGTACACGTGTTGGTGGCTACGCATAACAAAGTTACGTAGTAGAGAAAGCAGTTTACCAGTTTCCCGATAAAACATTTAAAAAAATCGTGAAATATTTCATCGATGAATACACTTGCACTAGTATTTGTTGCCAAGCAAATGAGATTTTACTTTCGTTGGAAATTAAAGAAGACATCGAAGCTTTACATACTTATTTCACTTTGAAGTAGAAGTTTGGCAACGTCGATATAGAAGATCGTGCATGGGGTATTACAACTGACAAATAAGTTTTTACCATTATAAGTTTATACATAGCCTCAGACTCACTCGAAGAATCTGTATTTATTAGATAAGGAGTGGTAAATGTTTTCCGTCGGAAGGCGCTGCTGCAGCCTATATGCAACATAGCGCGGCTACGATGTGGGTAGATAAGCACCGACCGGTATGCAAGCAGTTACCGTGGTAATCCTATATTTGCGAAGTTCTTGTGAGTAAATGCGGAAGCGTGAACTATGGCCTACCAAAAGCGTTGCAACAAGACCAACGAGCTGATATTCTTTTCTTGACTAGTGACCGACGAACCTTGGTAGACAGCCATCGAAGACTGATGAATTTGCATGCGACAGCATGCCTGCCGAAAACCACCGTTTTTGCATGGTGTCTGACGGCATACGACACTTCGAAACGAAAACTGAAGAACTGAAACATAAAATAAAAAAAGGAAAAGTGACAAATCCCTCCAATAATCACCTAAATTGGAGGAGAATTCACATGAATTGGGACCTCCTGTCATTAAATATAACACACTCTGTTAAAATGTGATGAGCAACCCCATAGTGTGGGTTGACTCACAAGAATGACTGAAGGATGAACTCATATACTTTGGAAACGGGCTCTCTGGAAGTGCTTGAAGATTAAATCTCCTTTTCTCAAAGTCCGAAAGAAGGTATGTCACTGCCGTAGTATTGGCTTCCCCGACGGCAGCTTTCTGTCCCATACTCTCTCTCTTCCCTCAAGTACCACAAGATTCAGAGAGTTAACAGTGAGGTTCTGAAGCCTCATTTCCATGATGTGCCACGTGACAAGTTTCCCATTCAGGGGTCTCCGAAAGTCACAGACGTAGTGAAAATACTTCGCAGGGCTGGCAGTAAATGAGCTGGGAAGAAGAACCATCGCATCCATTAAAGTGTAACATTATCCCTTTTATGCAATGTATTGTCTATAAACCTGAATACACGAAACTTCCTGTCAGATTAAAACTGTGTGCCCGACCGAGACTCGAACTCCGGACCTTTGCCTTTCGCGGGCAAGTGCTCTACCATCTGAGCTACCGAAGCACGACTCACGCCCGCTACTCACATCCTTACTACTGCCAGTATCTCGTCTCCTACCTTCCAAACTTTACAGAAGCTCTCCTGCGAACCTTGCAGAACTAGCACTCCTGAAGGAAAGGATATTGCGGAGACATGGCTTAGCCACAGCCTGGGGGATGTTTCCAGAATGAGATTTTCACTCTGCAGCGGAGTGTGCGCTGATATGAAACTTCCTGGCAGATTAAAACTGTGTGCCCGACCGAGACTCGAACTCGGGACCTTTGCCTTTCGCGGGCAAGTGCTCTACCATCTGAGCTACCGAAGCACGACTCACGCCCGGTACTCACAGCTTTACTTCTGCCAGTATCCGTCTCCTACCTTCCAAACTTTACAGAAGCTCTCCTGCGAAACTTGCAGAACCAGCACTCCTGAAAGAAAGGATACTGCGGAGACATGGCTTAGCCACAGCCTGGGGGATGTTTCCAGAATGAGATTTTCACTCTGCAGCGGAGTGTGCGCTGATATGAAACTTCCTGGCAGATTAAAACTGTGTGCCCGACCGAGACTCGAACTCGGGACCTTTGCCTTTCGCGGGCAAGTGCTCTACCATCTGAGCTACCGAAGCACGACTCACGCCCGCTACTCACAGCTTTACTTCTTCCAGTATCTCGTCTCCTACCTTCCAAACATTACAGAAGCTCTCCTGCGAACCTTGCAGAACTAGCTCTCCTGAAAGAAAGGATATTGCGGAGATATGGCTTAGCCACAGCCTGGGGGATGTTTCTCGTTCTGGAACCTGAGTACATCTTTCACACCCTCGTCTTTCTGAATAGCCTGTACGCTCTTCACTAATGCTAGTTCATCTCTTGTTTCAGCAGCAGTTTTCTTTAATACAATGATGACTACGATATCAACGGCGTTGCAGTGTTACTTGGGTGTATTCCTTGAAATCCAGTCTGTATCCTTGTGTTTGCGTTCATTTTTGCATACTGCGAGGGCATCATCTGCCCATCTTCTCAGTCGTCCTTAAAGATCCTACTGGCTTGGCAGTCAGCATAATTTGGGAGCTCAGGCACGAAAATGAACATTCAACCTTATTATTTACTGGTCTACCATAATTTACTGGTCGCCATAAAAGAGCAAGACACAGTTCCTCAGTCAATCAGTTCTTGAACTGCGATGATACTCGGGAGATACAAGCAATCGATTTATATGCTCACCGCTGTAATTAAAATAGACCTGCTTCCAATTCCCAAGTATTGACATTTTATTCTCGGCATTCATGTGAGAAGCGCCAGGACGGTAGAAGTGATAGCCTCCTTAAACGTACAAAAAGATCTGGCTCCTCGCTACAGCAGCTGCTGTAATCGTCACCTATTGCAACTGCTATGTTTGTATTAGGGGTAGAGAAGTCAAAACAAATGGTGCAGCGCGTTGATAGAATGGAATATGGTGGAGTAATTGGTATTTTCCGTGTGATGTGGAGCTATCCTGGAAGAAATCCTTCTGCGTCAGCTGAAGTGTATGTCAAATGCCGGTCGATGTGGCCGAGCGGTTCTAGGAGCTACAGTCTGGAACCGCGCAACTGCTACGGTCGCAGGTTCGAATCCTGCCTCGGGCATGGATGTGTGTGATGTCCTTAGGTTAGTTACGTTTAAGTAGTTCTAAGTTATAGGGGACTGATGACCTCAGAAGTTAAGTCCCATAATGCTGAGAGCCATTTTTTTTATGTCAATGACGCTCAATTGTACGACACGATAGTTAAGTGACCTAGACATTTTTAGAGTACTTAAAAATCTCTGAATGACAAAGACAGAGGTGGAAGACCATCTCTGTGTGACGAAGTAGGAATCGCAAGAGAAGTTTGTACCCTGATGCATGAAAACTTGCTATATATCTATCTGTATTTAGGCAATAATGGTAAAATTAAAATCAATGATGGATCAGTTTTCAACATTTTGCGGGACGTTTTGAAAATCAAGAGAGACCGCTGAACAGTGGAAGTGTTACACCTATGTCCGGATAGTACAGGTGACTTCAATAGCAGCTTAATCACCACGCATGATCGCTGGATATATCACTGTGACCCCGACGCAAAGGAGCAGTGCAAGCGGTAGAAACTTGTGGAGTCATCACCGCTGAAAAAGGGACAAAATCAACTATCACCGGGGATGATTATGGTGATTATATTTTTATTGTTGTAGTGGCAATTGTTAACAGATCGTTCTCGTGAGGGGCAAGGCAACAGAGAATCGAGCTCTGTTCAGCGTAGGCCGTACATGGTGCGCCAAAAGTCCCGATTTCTGGGCACTACAAACTTAAAATATAGTGCATTTCACTAAAAAAATATTTGAGTACATAGAAGTTCTGAAATCAGTTTCTGGAAGCGTCGTTGACGGTAAGAAGCAAATTAGAGTGCGGTGGGCCTGGTGGTTCCGATTAGACGATGAACTAGAAGAACGCCTTAGCCCAAGCCTGAAATGTACTTTCTGATCATATTCAGTCGCGTGGCTTCCACTGTTGTATTGTTGCCACCATGCCGCTGTTTTCTCCACAGTGTTTAAATTTCTGACAAGCTCTCGTGCTCTGGCTGGCCACCCGTTCTTGTCAAAGTAATTAATACAAAATCTAATCAAAAGTATCCGCAAAAGTATTAGTTGAATAGTTGGGAGTGCAACCATCGTGTTTTTGATGGCTTGAACTCTGCTAGGGGCGCTTTCTGAGTGTCTGTGGAGGAATTCCAGCCCACTATTCCTCAAGGTTCGGAAACAAGAAGGTAATGATATCGGCCACTGGATTGTGTAACAGAGTGGAAGTTCTAACTCATGTCAAAGGTGTTCCATTATGTTCAGGTCGGGACTCTTGCCAGCCCAGTCAAATTCTGGAGTGTTATTGTCCATAAACGATTGACTCACAGACGCTTCTTTAGGACTGGTTGCACTGTCATTACAAACAAGGATCGTCTTCAGAATGTCCCTCCACTGTACTATATAAACCTTGACCACCAAGTAATTCACCTCAGCCATAATCAAATGACTTAGATGAATAATAACCTATTTTTAAAGGAATATATCTAATAAACTTAGTTGAAAGAAAAGGTATAAATCATATAGAACCGGCAAATCTGACAAAAGAAACTATACTTAAAGAAAATAAATTATGAGAAAAATCAAAATTAGAAATAAGATAACCTAAATAAGCACCTAAAATAACAACTGTAATAGTTAAAAACTTTAAATAATAAGGTAAAGCAATCACATGAGGAATAGGAAAAATTAATCAAGATAAAAGACTACCACCAAAAACAGCAACAAACAATAGACCAATTATTCCAAACGAAATATAATAACCCTTATCATCAAAAGAAAATCTAGAATAAAAATTATTATCACCAGATATTGAATAATAAAAGAAGCGAAAAGAATAAGAAGCAGTTAAACCAGTGGAAATAAAATAAAGAAAAAAAATTAAACAATTAATTCATCTAAAACAAACCATCTCAAGAATTAAATTCTTTGAATAAAATCCTGCTAAAAAAGGTATACCACACAAAGACAAACTAGAAACATTAAAACAAACTGAAGTTAAAGGTATAAAATTAACAATTGATCCTATAAAACCAATATCCTGAGAATCCTTTAAATTATGAATTATTGAACCTGCACATATAAATAATAATGCCTTAAATAAAGCATGAGCCAATAAATGAAAAAATGCAAGCTTTGGGTAACCCATAGCTAAAATTCTTATTATTAAACCAAGTTGTCTTAAAGTAGAAAGAGCAATAATCTTCTTCAAATCAAATTCAAAATTAGCGCCCAATCCAGCCATAAATATAGTTATACAACCAATTAAAAGTAAAAATCAACCACAATTATAAGTATCTAATATTGGTCTAAAACGAATTAATAAATAAACACCGGCAGTAACAAGAGTAGAAGAATGAACTAAAGCAGAAACAGGGGTAGGAGCTGCTATAGCAGCAGGAAGTCATGAAGAAAAAGGAATCTGAGCTCTCTTAGTTATAGCTGCCAAAACAATTAATATGGTAATGAGCTTTATTTCAAAAGAATTAGAAATAAAATCATAATAATAAATATAATTTCAACCACCAAAATTTAACATTCAAGCAATAGAAATCAAAATAGCAACATCACCAATACGATTTGAAAGTGCAGTTAATATACCCGCACTATAAGATTTTACATTTTGATAATAAATAACTAAACAATAAGAAACTAAACCTAAACCATCCCAACCTAACAAAATTCTAATTAAATTAGGGCTAATAATTAAAAAACCTATAGAAAGAATAAATATTAAAACAATAATAATAAAACGATTTATGTTCTTTTCACCAGACATATAATCCTCTCTATAATAAATAACCAAAGAAGCAATATATATAACAAAAGACATAAAAATAAGAGATATTCAATCCAAAATTAAAGTTATAACAACTACAGAACCATTTAAATTGAAACTCTCTCACTCAACAAAAACTCTATAATCAATTATTAAATAATAAATACCTAAAATAAAAATTATAGTTCTCGAAAAAAACAAAGAAAAAACTCAAAGAACAAATAGAAAATAAATTCACGGCCTAAGATGAAAAAATTCATATCATTGTTCCACAAAACAATATTTTTAATTAAAATACTTAAGCAAACTAAACAAAGAAATACTCACCCTTTAAACAGAGAATATTTAAAGGCAATCAATGTAAAAGTAAAAGATGATATTCACGAAAATAACCAAGAGAACAAGTATAAACACCAGAATAATAATTACCGTGCTGAGAATAAGAATATATGCACAAGAAAGGAACACACCCTAGCCACGAATGCATCCTAATATCATACCACTACCGACTCCATACGTCATTGTTGGTACTTGATATGAAGGCAGGTAAAGTTTTCTCGGAACTCTGCAAACAGTAACCCTTCCATCGGATTTGCCAAAGAATGTAGCGTCTTTCACCACTCCAAATCATTCGTTACCAATCATCGCCTCTCCAATGGTGTCCCTCTTCACGCCACCCCCAAGTGTCGTTTAATTTTCACTACAGGAGTTTCTGACTGATGAGGACCAACGTATCCTATTCATTTTAACTCCATAAAAAACAGAGTCATTGTGTTAGCTACACCGCCGATAGCACTCTGGATCCGACAAGTGATTCTTTCTACCGATTTCATGAGCCGATTTACAACCACCATTTCAAACGTTCGGCAGTCTCTGTCTCACGCTCGATGAGGTTTTCCTGGTCTTGCTTTAACTGTTCCTTCGCGTTTCCCCTTGACAGTCATATCAGCAACAGTCCATATTGACAGCTTTAGAAGGGTTTCAATGTCCATGATGGATTTCTTCCAGCGTGACATCCAATACTAGTCCGTGTTGGAAGTCACTAAACTCTTCTAAATGAACCATTCTGGTGTTACTCCTTCTCGACTGACAACACCGTACTCCACGCCTTCTTTTGTAGTGGTGGGTCTACCTCTCGTGAAAACTTCGTATTGCATAGAGATGTCGGCATATACATGATCAGGTAATGTAGTTTGTTGACTACCACCGGGTGATCAAAAAGTCAGTATAAATTGGAAAACTTAATAAATCACAGAATAATGCAGATTGAAAGGTAAAAATTGACACAAATGCTTGGAATGACATGGGGTTTTATTAGAACAAAAGAAAACAACAAAATTCACAAAATGTTCGCATGAAAGATCTCTTGCGCGCGTCGTTTGGTGATGATCGTGTGCTCAGCCGCCACCTTTGTCATGCTTGGTCAGCCAGGTTCCCAGACCTCAGTCACAGCGATTATTGGCTTTGGGGTTACATGAAGTCGCAAGTGTATCGTGATCGACCGACGTCTCTAGGGATTCTGAAAGACAACATCTGATGCCAATGCCTCACCATAACTCCATTCATGCTTTACAGTGCTGTTCACAACATTATTCCTCGACTACTGCTATTGTTGAGAAATGATGGTGGACTTATTGAGCGTTTTCTGTAAAGAACTTCATCTTTGCTTTGTCTTATTTTGTTATGCTAATTATTGCTATTCTGATCAGATGAAACGCCATCCGTTGGATATTTTTTGATCTTTTGTACCTTTCGGTTCTAATAAAACCCCATGGCATTCCAAGCATGTGTGTCAATTTGTACCTCTATATCTACATTATTCCGTGATTTATTCAGTTTTCAAATTTATACTGACTTTTTGATCGCCCGGTACTTAAGTGAATCAGAAATATTTTATTATTATCATAAAACTGTCAATGATGAACATGACAGTTTAGGCTACTGCAAAAAATTGTAGTGTTTTTGTTTTGCATGTTGGTATTCCAGTTGCTATGGGTTTATTTATCGATTTCCATTTTTTTAGTTCACTGTTGCTATTACAGTCTATATATTCTCATTTTTTCTTTATCTGAAGATCATGAGATGAGCTGTGGATGGAGCGCCAAGTGGAGAATTGTAACATTTCCGACATAGTCTTCCATTTCAGTTCCATAGAGGGGTGACCCCCCCCCCCCCCCCCCCCCATGAACCATGGACCTAGCCGTTGGTGGGGAGGCTTGCGTGCCTCAGCGATACAGATGGCCGTACCGTAGGTGCAACCACAACGGAGGGGTATCTGTTGAGAGGCCAGACAAACATGTGGTTCCTGAAGAGGGGCAGCAGCCTTTTCAGTAGTTGCAGGGGCAACAGTCTGGATGATTGACTGATCTGGCCTTGCAACATTAACCAAAACGGCCTAGCTGTGCTGGTACGGCGAAGAAGAGGCAAACCTACGTTTCTAGCATTTGTAGACTTAGAGAAAGCTTTTGACAATGTTGACTGGAATACTCTCTTTCAAATTCTGAAGGTGGCAGGGGTAAAATACAGGGAGCGAAAGGCTATTTACAATTTGTACAGAAAGCAGATGGCAGTCATAAGAGTCGAGGGGCATGAAAGGGAAGCAGTCGTAGGGAAAGGAGTGAGACAGGGTTGTAGCGTCTCCCCGATGTTATTCAATCTGTATATTGAGCAAGCAGTAAAGGAAACAAAAGAAAAATTTGGAGTAGGTATTAAAATTCATGGAGAAGAAATAAAAACTTTGAGGTTCGCCGATGACATTGTAATTCTGTTAGAGACGGCAAAGGACTTGGAAGAGCAGTTGAACGGAATGGACAGTGTCTTGAAAAGAGGATATAAGATGAACATCAACAAAAGCAAAAGGAGGATAATGGAATGTAGTCAAATTAAATCGGATGATGCTGAGGGAATTAGATTAGGTAATTAGACACTTAAAGTAGTAAAGGAGTTTTGCTATTTAGGATGTAAAATAACTGATGATGGTCGAAGTAGAGAGGATATAAAATGTAGACTGGCAATGGCAAGGAAAGCGTTTCTCAAGAAGAGAAATTTGTTAACATCGAATATAGATTTATGTATCAGGAAGTCGTTTCTGAAAGTATTTGTTTGGAGTGTAGCCATGTATGGAAGTGAAACATGGACAATAAATAGTTTGGACAAGAAGAGAATAGAAGCTTTCGAAATGTGGTGCTACAGAAGAATGTTGAAGATTAGGTGAGTAGATCACATAACTAATGAGGAGGTATTGAATAGGATTGGGGAGAAGAGAAGTTTGTGGCACAACTTGACTAGAAGAAGGGATCGGTTCGTAGGACATGTTTTGAGGCATCAAGGGATCACAAATTTAGCATTGGAGGGCAGCGTGGAGGGTAGAAATCGTAGAGGGAGACCAAGAGACGAATACACTAAGCAGATTCAGAAGTATGTAGGTTGCAATAGGTACTGGGAGATGAAGCAGCTTGCACAGGATAGAGTAGCATGGAGAGCTGCATCAAACCAGTCTCAGGACTGAAGACAATACAACAACAACAACAACAGAGGGGTGACACCAATGGAGGCAGCCAGCCTTTGTGGCCGTGCGGTTCTAGGCGCTTCAGTCTGGAACCGCATGACCGCTACGGTCGCAGGTTCGAATCCCGCCTCGGGCATGGAAGTTTGTGATGTCCTTAGGTTAGTTATGTTTAAGTAGTTCTAAGTTCTAGGGGACTGATAACCACAGATGTTAAGTCTCATGGTGCTCAGAGCCATTTTTGAACCAATGAAGGCAGCCAGAAATAATTACGCCTGGTATGGGAATAATACCATTTGACAGAGCGCGTTTTAACGGGTATCGTTTTAACATTTGTGACATCAATTACTCTCCACGTTCAGGATGACGTCCGGGTTTGATGAAGATCGTTTGAAAGCATTAATCCACAATGATCTACATCAATGTACTCGAGACAAAAGTGATGAACTGTGAGCATTTCACCATCGTGCGATATTTTGCATCAATGAGAAAACTTCATACATCCGAAGTGCGGGTATGGCATACACTAGGACAAACCCACAACAACCGTCATGTGACATTATAGTCATCTCTGCTTGCTCGTCATCAATTGTCTCGTGACCGACATCGACACATCCATTTTAACTCCATGTACAGAGTCACTGTGCTAGCTGCACTGTTGATAGCACTTTGGAACCGACAAGTGATTCTTCCCGCTGATATCATGACATGTTTTAGAAACACCCATTGAAACTCCCGCCCAGCCAGCCGCGCGGTCTAACGCGCTGCTTCCCGAGCGGGAAGGCGTGCCGGTCCGCGGCACGAGTTTACCTGACGGGTTAGTGTCGCCAGACTGGAACATTTGTCTCCCTCAGTCAGGAATAGACTGTGATTCCTGTAAAGAAGTCCATTTCAGAATAAGACTGTGGCAGCATTCTGGTAAAATAGTAAATTCTGAGGACTGTGTTCCGTCGGTGATGCTTATTTTCACAAAACCGGTGCCTGTTTCAAGTACGTGTTTTCCTTTTTCAACTTTCCGAAGAAGAACGTTTCACTCTTGGGGAGTTGCGTCGGTCAGCTAGCGACAACAGGCTTCCGATTTCACGTTTAAAGAATTTCCGTAATAGCATAACTTCAGGACAAGTTTGTCATCTACGAACACGTCAATGATTCGCTGACAACTCTCGTTCTTGTAGTGTTTTCACAGGTGGTGGCCTCACCACCATTCCTGCTCACCTAGTTTAGTTTACTTGATTTTTGCTGTGAGTGAGCGGGTGAAACCTCTGTATGCAAATGACTGGGGGCGGCGCCTTGGAGATGGACCTCGTTAGGGTACGGCGATGGGCCTCATCTCACTGGTCAGCTATAGACATTTGCAGTAGCCTGGCGTGCATAGAATCGCCCTACTAATAGAGATCTTGCAAAATTTGTTCTTTCTTTCCGTAAGAAATACCCAGACCGTTAATAATGGTAACACACTGCATGTATTCCTCCGTTATTCAAATATCTCATTTCCTGCGTGGCGATATATTTGGCAAGGGAGCCAGCTAAATCCGTATTGACTGGAGGCTTGAATGTTGTTTGACGATTTTGTCGCAATTCTGATTGAGATTTTAGTTTTTGTCGCCTTGGTGGGTATAGGCGTTGATTTAGGGATGGCACCTACTCCTGGCTGGTACAGATATTCATCACTGTTACGTACATTTGGTTGTTTAATTTCGATATTAACGCACCTTATAAACCCGCAGACGTTTTAATAATACACTAGCATATATACCCTCTACATGGCTTCACATCGAGTGAAAATGTTGTGATGTGTTAATACCTGATGTCGTACGCGCACACGCTATAGCTAATTCTAGGTTGTTCATGATCTAGGTGAATGGTGTGGTATGTGAAAGGTTATTAATAATTCTATCCAAGAACTCATGATTGAAACTGTCGAAACACGAAGTGTGGTACGTATTTAGTATTCCAATGCCAAGAGTGAAGACGTCGAACGACGTAACATCAAACTCCGACCACTATGCTCGAACGACATACGATGGATTCTTGCACTGGTGCGCAAGAGGCGGCTGGCACAAAATTTATTAAAGTGCTATCTCATCGCGTACTTGTCGCTTGTCTAACTATGAATCGAAGATGATGATCCTACGTTGAGGAGACAAATGCGAACTGACTTTATTCGTTTCATTCGCTTGAACCCCTGAGAGTTCTAAGGCTCAAACGAACAACAGCGACCTTCCGTCAAAGGCAAAGATGTGCACACTATTGCGTTGCCTTAATTTTGAACGTCACGTTGGCCATTAAGACGAGTAATCATTTGAGAACGCGATGAAACACACATCGGACTATTGACTGAATCCAGATACAGGAGGCTATGGTCCATCCAGAAACAGTGAGCAGTGGGTTGCCATGGTGGGAGTCGGGCCACTACATTTTGTAGTTAAGAGTCATTAATATTTATTATATTTATAAAAAGTTCTGGGACATACTTATTTATGGAATTTGTTAGAACATTCCTGCATTCTCCACCGAAACAGGCCGTTCGGCTCCTTATGTTTGCGTGTGTGTTCATTAAGCTGCTTTCTTTGCGAATTGGCTCTTACAGGCGACACTGTTCTGTTATCCGAAATTTGATCCGAAATTCTACGTAATGACTTCAGTAAATACAGTAGTGTTAAGTAGTTACCTTCTCCAGTTGGTCTGATACCCTTATAACTTTCTCAGTCCACACTCAACCACTCGTACCCTGCTTGGCAATAAATTACATCTTAACCTCCCGTCAACTGTTCGAATTTTATATTCAGTAGCGTGAAAAGAGAAATTATTTTAAATATAAGGTAAACCTACAATGCCAGAAAAAAAATTAAAAAAAAAGGAAGTGAATCAGCCAGAGGACACTGTCAGATGTCAACGTAACTTCGTTCATGTACACATCATCGGCGGGTATGTAAATGATTAAGGTTGCAATTCTCTGTGACGACGAGCAGAACGGCGACCAGATTGCATTAGTGTTGTTCATGTTTAGTGTTTTTACCAGGCCTGGTACTGCCAGATGTTGAGTAATCAGGGTGAGGGACGCGGGGATGCCGTATACCCGTTTGAGACCGCGTTATCTTCACCCTGCACATGATGAAAGGAGCTTCTTTACGACAAGTCTCTACTGGGCTTGCTGGTCGACTCGAGCAATATTCAAATTTCCAGAATGAGATTTTCACTCTGCAGCGGAGTGTGCGCTGATATGAAACTTCCTGGCAGATTAAAACTGTGTGCCGGACCGAGACTCGAACTCGAGACCTTTCCCTTTCACGGGCAAGTGCTCTACCGACTGACCTACCCAAGCACGACTCACACCCCGTCCTCACAGCTTTACTTCTGCCAGTACCTCGTCTCCTACCTTCCAAAGTTAACAGAAGCTCTCCTGCGAACCTACAGAACTAGCACTCCTGAAAGAAAGGATATTGCGGAGACATGGCTTAGTCACAGCCTGGGGATGTTTCCAGAATGAGATTTTCACTCTGCAGCGGAGTGTGCGCTGATATGAAACTTCCTGGCAGATTAAAACTGTGTGCCGGACCGAGACTCGAACTCGAGCCCTTGCCTTTCGCGGGCAAGTGCTCTACCGATTTTTTTTTTTAATCTCATTTTGTTCGCATGTGTTCGTTGCATCTGCTCGGGGCGGACGTCGTAAGACATCCATTTATGTTCGTTGTTGATCGATTGACTCAGTTTTTTTTTTTATTACAGAGGGCGCATTACCCTCTGACCGAACACGCTGAGCTACCGTTCCGGCTACCGACTGAGCTACCCAAGCACGACTCACAACCTCGTCCTCAGAGCTTCACTTCTGCCAGTACCTCGTCTCCTACCTTCCAAAGTTAACAGAAGCTCTCCTGCCAGGAAGTTTAATATTCAAACTTGTCGGACATTTAGATATCAAATGCCCCGATGTTGAACTAAACGGGGACGTCAATGAAAGGAAATTAGTCAACAAGTTCCCGGTCGACCTCGTCTGAGCGCCAGAGGGGAGGATCGCCGCACTATGCACCAAAACACACCGTAACTCCTCGAATTCTTTTTCTTGCCATCCAATGAGCTCCTTGCTAGTTTCTGCTATCCTGCACCATTGACCAGAGACTAGCTGCAGCCGGACTTGCTAATTATCGTCCCAAGCTTAGGCTGCTGTTAACAATTCAACGCCAACGGCTGCGTTTGGAGTGATATCGTGACCGGGAGCACGGACTGCTGGTGAGTGGCGTCGCATTGACTTCAGCTAAGACTCGTGCTTTTGCACTACCACAGATGACACTGACACGGGGAGAATTCCTATCCTTTCAATGTTTTGGAGAGGCAATCTGCCACAACCTGCCGATGGTAAGTCATCGGGTATGACTTTAGATCATGCGTTGTACTGACTGAGGCAAATGTACACCACGAAGGTCCTGCGTCTTAATGTGTTACCTCCTATGTGACCATACTGTGGTGCCATTTTTCAGCAGGATAATATTCGTTCACAAATGGCACATGCCTCTATGAACTTTCTGCATGATGATGAGATTCGGCCATGGCCAAGATGATCCCCAGATCCGTCCCCGGCAGAAAAGTTGGGGGAACAGCTCGAATGTCAACTCTTTCACATTTCCAGTATACAAAAAATCAGGACCAGTCAGAACAGCTATAGGCCAGCATGCCACAGGAGAGGAAACAAAGGCTTTGTGACACCCATACTAACCGAATTAGTGCGTGTCTTCGAGAAAGAGGTAATGAAATATCATACTGATAGGTGGGTTCAAATATCCAAGTTATCTGTAAAAGCTGACTCGATATTATAAACACTAAAATAACATCATACACCCTCTCAACCCTTGAATTTTCATTTCATTTCCAGCACCAGTCCTGGGTGCTTCAGATTTTCTTCAGGTATTTTCGTAAAAGTCATGGATTAAATTACTTATCTTCTGGCAATATTATCGAGTACGTTAGAGGAAAATCAGTAAGCTAACATTTTTCTTGGAGCTAAAATAAATACTCTTCTCTACTGTAGTGCTAGTCCTACAAGATAATATGTAGGGCAACATCTGGAAGATTTGCAAGGCCGAAGAGATGTACTGGTACAAATAAATCTGTGATGGTGGGACATGATTCGCGCCTGGATAGCTCAGGTGTTAGAGCGCCGTCGGTGAACTGCCATTTTCTGATTCCCAGTACTGCGCACCATCTACCAGAAAGTTTCATAACAATACACACTTCGCAGCAGAGTGAAAGCTTCATTGTGGAATCTGTACTGCATGCCACAATATTCCAGTGGGAGCACTCCAGTAAAATTCTAGCCTTTAAAGCGTTTACTGTAGGAATAAGTGGAAAATTAAAGCTCACTTTTTGTCCCAGCAAGCTCCAGAAATGCGCGGAATCCATGCGCGAACGTGCTCGTCCGCTATTCGTGATGTATTTCCTCTTACGACAATTGGCCTTAGCATTAGTCGCACTCAACACTGTCATCGCACAGTCTTCTGGCGGTGACCAGCCAGATAGTTCAGAAATAATTGGTGACGGTTAATTGAACGAAACAAGAAAGTTTTAGATACAAAATTTTGTATCAAATTCGACGTTACTTGTGGTTTTATCAGCCAAAAGTATGGAATCCTGTACGAAATAATTGTTATTATGTCACGTACACACTGTTAAGACAACTAAGGTTTCAAAACGCTCCTCCTTCACCTCACGTACGTCTACTTCATTTTAGCCTCTCATTCACATTTCTCATTGTTGTCGCGTGCTAAGCGAGTGTTGCATTTAGCGAGGATTCCGCATACCGCTGTTGCCCCCATCCTATTCCCCTCCGGCACGGAAATACAATTAGCTAATGGCGGGGGTGTTCCGTGCACCGAGTGCGAAGCCCTAGGACGCACGGGGTTCGGTCATTAAAGTGATGGAGACGGGCCGGGCACGTCTAGGGAATTTAAGTAGATTTACGCACTTTTCGCTCCGCGTCTTCATTAAATTCATTAATATTTATTGCGCCGCTCTGAAATTGTGAGCCCGTAGTTATAACTTTATTGCTTTCCAGAAGATTACCGAAACATATATCAGCGCCGGGTCCGCCGCAGCGTGCGGACTCATAAATTTAAAATTCCCGAAGGTGTGCCGAAATTCGGGTTTGCGTTTACTTTCCGCTAGGGACTCGAAATTTATTTTTTAGCGTGTGAAACTGAGCGAAGTTTCTCCCAAACCAAACAAAAAAGTAATACTTAACTAGCGCATGTGTGCATATTATGTTCCTTCAGTTTCTTTCAGCATATTCTAAGATTTCATTTTGGTCAGAGAAATTAACACACTATCATTGTATATTCAACGTCATGAAAGTTGGGGAAATTGTCTCTTATCCTTCCCGAACAGCTTCGATGTATTTGTTGTGAGAGTCGTGTCCTTCCATATTACCTAGTGCATGACCATTTAAATATAGTGTTCCGGTTCTGGGAATCTGCACTGAAAAGTTGTCGACGGTGCTAGTCTTTGTTGACAACACGAACAGGTGCCAGCTGATGAGATGGAGTCTGAGTCTGTAATGTCATACGACTTACGCAGAACGTGGCACAGTTGCTGTTGCCACATGAATTGATATCATATCAAGCATCGTGTGAAAATACTTCGCAGTAGTGTGTTTGATTCGGTAACAATTAATTCTGTAACATGCGAAGATAACGTAGGCGATCACGAACTATTATCGAGCATTGTAACGGCATTATTGGTAAATTTCATTCGTAACCTAGATGTTTTAGTGCAAACTATTAGTGCAAGACATAAATAGTACTTCGGAAATGTTAATGAACACCTATTTCTGTGGGGTGAGGTATTGTTATAGAAATCAATCTTACCTTGTTTAGCTTTCCTTATTCTGCGTTTTGAATGCGGGGGTGAACTCAGAGCATTTATTACTTTCTGCTGATGTTACGCATGCTGCATGAAGTGTGTTGGGTGCATCCCTTCTGCGACAGGGCACATAGGTAAAGATATAGGTAGGGGTCAATTGAGCTCGAGCAACAAAAAGTGGCTCTCCGACGGAATTCTACAAGTCTTGAAATAGACACGCGCAAGCACAATACAATAGCATCTTTCAAAACCCACAGTTATAAAATCAACTTACACCACTGCAGTACATGCGACATTCATGTGGGGATATACATAATGGCAGATATTGGGATTGTTGCACTAATTACATGGCGTTTCTGCCAGATGTTAGATACCAAAGGCGGACCTTTCAAGATGACTTTCAGAACACTTGGGAAGTGTATCATCAACTAGCAGTTGCCATATGGCTTTAGCGTAGGGTACATATTGTGATAAAATTTATAGTATCTATTGCCCATGAACTAGAGATCCATTCATACCATCTGCAGAAAATGGAGACAGTATTAGTGGAGGAGTATCCAGGAACATTATAACATGCGCAATAGTAGTGTAATACTTCATTCTCTAGCCACTGCTCTCAGCTTTGGAGCTACTCAAAATTGTATGTATATTAACTAGAAAAGGCATGGTGACATCGCTTAATAATCAGATTTGCGGAGCAGAAAATGAGTACATTTAATTTGTTAGGAGTAACTAACATAGGTTGAGTATAAAGGCAACTCATGATCATATCACTGAACTATACTTAATAACAACCCGACTATCAGGACCCATCTTTCAGATTACTTATGGTCCTTCTGCCTACTGGGTGATTTGCCAGTATGAGATTGTGAGCTAACGTGACTGTTAAACGGAGTAGTGGCTCACTTTTCGAAAATCAACACAGGACCACAATGTATTACGGTGTAAACAAACCGAGATGATTCGTGGAGGTATACAGCACAACTTCCGGACAGATATCAAGACTATCATTGCAGTAACAATATAGACACAGAATACAGTATTACAGCTCTGCTTGTCCAAAAGCCAAACATTCTGCCCTAACTATCCCAATATTTCGGGAATGCCTTCAATCTCTAATCAATTTAACTACATCAGAGAAGAGTCTAAGACTATTAATACATTAAAACTTAAACCAGGCTGAGCGCATAGCTATAGTTAGCAAGGCTCAGTACAAACATGAAAAGCAATATCAACCTGCAAGATTTTCTTCATGAAAGCTCACAGTACTTCGTTACTAACGCCTACACACACGGTGACAATTACTGCACTGTATTAAAAAACGTAAATTAGGTATAAACTACTTTATTCAACATGGAAACGTAACGACACATTTTTCGATTTAGGTTGGCGATGATGTGGCGGAGACCAGTAGCAAAATATTGCAAGATCTCCTGAAGTATCGGAACATAGATGCTGTCGATGACCTACTGAATGGCTGCTTTCAGCTGAGAAATGATTTTGAGGTTATTGCTGTACATCTTTAATATAGCCCAACAAAAAGGAGCCGCTAGCGATCAGATCTGGAGAATATGGCGGCCAACTGAAGCCCATGCCAGTGGCCTCTGGATCCCCCTGAGCCTGAATGCGATCCCCAGTACTCCTCCAGGACTTCAAATAATGTCCTCCTTCGATGGCGTTGAGCTGCCTCTTCCATGAACCGCATCTTGTTGAAATCAGGGTCACTTTGGATAATGGGAATGCAATCATGTTCCAAAATCTTCCCGTATCTTTCGGCAGTCACCGTGTCATTAAAGAATGTAACTCTGATTTTTCCATGACTGGACATTGCCCACCACACAGTCACCCGATTAGGGTGAAGAGACTTCTAAATCGCGAAATGCAGATTGTCAGTCCCCCAGAAGCCCCAATTTCACTTATTGACGAACGCATCCTAATGAAAGTGGGCTTCGAAGCCAACCAAAACCATAACGCGCTCACCAATTCCCACCAAGCCCCGTGGCTAACCGTGCAGTTTGAACATCGTAACGCAAACCGTTGAGAAGTTATAACGATTTTATTTCCTAGTGTTCACTATTTATCATTGTGAACGAAGTACGACGTTTGTAACATTCGATTTTTTTTACTATATTGCACCATTTTACCCACTTATGTTAAGTTTTTGTCCAGAGCAAAGAAAGATTTCCACACATAAAGTATATTTTACCGAACTGTCAGTGCGCATACTCCCTCGGGCCACTGTCGCGCTTCACGCAATTGACCAAACAACACTGCAGATACACTAGTCCCCATGAAAGTAAATTTCTCTCTCTAACATTGTGTCATTGAGGCTCCTTCTTTAAATCCTTCTGTGTTGCAAAAGAAACGACTCTTTATGTTAGTCCAGACTATGTTAGAGGACCAAATAATATCTGAAACTCCAAATTCGGCTAATGATATGTATACCAAACTAGATACAATGTCAGACTATGCTCTATGCACATTTTTTAACTGATTACAAATCAGCTTTAAGCTGGTGTAGTCTACCTAAATATCTTTCCCCCAGAAATTGCTGTCACAAAACATCGCTTTCATACGCCGGTGAACACTTTCTATATTTTTTAGCGTCAATGTTGTAATCATCATTGTTAGCAATGTAAAATGTATCGCTAGTATTATTGTTAGTAGTTGTTGGGCATTACTTTTACTCCAGTTTTTATCAGACAAATAGCGGTCATATTAATTCAGTTACTATCTTTTCCTCACTATGTATCATATCTTATGTTACTGCCACTATTGAAGTAACTGTGATGTAGAACGATTGCATGTATATAATCCAACATCACTATAGCAGAAGGTTTCAAATCCCTAATCAGATCAAGTCAAATAAAAAATTCCGGGAGTGGTAGAATAAGTAGCAGGTTGAGAACTCGTGTCACGTGCAGACTGCAATTTTCAGACAAAATTTGACAGCACAGACAAAAACACGTACCGTATACACCTCCCTCTAGTACCATGGACGAAATTCGACGATGTCGTAACACACGTCCTATCATCCTACCCATTCGTTAACAAACTGTAAGACTTCTATGAAAATATGTGACACCACCAGGAGACATCACATCCAGATGGATGGATTTCTGGAGAGGGAAATGTTTCATCATGACAACATCGAGACCTGACAGCTCTTGACAATCATCTGTGTAGCCCGGGTCAAATTTTTTAAGGTCGTTTTATTTCTAGAAGTGATGATTTAGGGTGGTCTTATCACAAAATGTAGGACACTAACATATCACAAAATCCGAAACTTGTAAAGCGCCAATCGCCTTAAGATCGAAAACGCTCATCAGTTCTTAATACAACATCAACTTTTTGACATTAATTGACGGAATGAAGATTTTGTTAAGAGTTTTGTAAAGTTTTTATGCGTTACAGTGTTGCAGATATATGACAGCTAATTTCGAGAAACGCTGCATACTGTCAAGTCAGCGAGTTTGCTGTGCACGACCGACTGCTGAATCGAGCATTCGGCAAAGATAACAACTACGATACAGCTGGCCGCTACGAACGTTTGCCGGCGACTGCTAAGAAGAAACAATGATTGATAAAGAGAGAATTAACGTGATATCCCAGATTATGTAAGATCTTAGGTGATCTGGAGTGATATGTTCGTTAGCAGTTAATGGTTGTGGGCTTGTCTTTTTAGAAATTGTTTCGTATCCGGGAATTGTTCGAGTAGTAAGCCTCGAGATAAATTATCACAAGAGTGTGATGAGATCGGCTCACACGTACGATCAGCGAATTAGACTGCAGCGGGAATAGAACTTAGTGGTTTCACAGCAGTTGTAAGTCGTTTGGAAAGATATTTAGAGAAGATTGTCGGTTTGTGTAGAAAGTGATTATTTCGCCGATTTTGGTAAAATGTAGACTCGCCAGGTACATGAAAAGCGCCCATTTATTGAAGTGTAACATTAGTTTCTCCTATTTGCGATCATTCGCCCATTGCGCTGGTTAACAGTCAGAGGTTTGTAGGTGAACCGTGTTTCAATATTGTTGGGAGACTTTCCGTTGGATAGTGTATGTGTAGAGACCTGTTTACGTGAAGTCGCTTAGCTATGTTGTGGTCGAGGATTAAAGTAGTACTGAGGGATAGTAGAGTTACATTGCATTATTGTGATTGCATAGGTGTACGCAAGCACTGAGGGACAGTGACTTGGCGATATTTCATTAGGATTTATTGTGTGACTTCTGTGTGAGCGTCGGTTACAGTACATTCCGGAATTCTCGTTAGATGCACTGCATGTGTAGTTCGTATTAAAGACAATTGTCGTCCTATGTAGCAGTTATTTATCGAGAAACAATGGCGTTACTGAAAATGTAATAGCTTTTCCCCATGTCCTTCAACACCAAACCAAGAACTATTTTTTAGAGGACACGCTAATTCTCTCTGAAAGAGATCGTCGAGTGTTGTGTTTTCAGTTTGATATATTATTTAATCACGGACGTTAACCTCTGAAGTGGTTGAGCTTTGTTTGATTATTTATGAAGTTTATATGGGTGAAAAGTAGCGATGTCAGATTTAATGTTTTATTTCTCTTTTATTACATTTCCTCTTATTGAGGTTCTAAATAGCGAACCAGCACTAGTAAAGTAACGCTGACGTCTACCTGTAAAGTAATTAATGGCAGGGAGTAAAGAATTATCTGTTTTAACCTATTACAAGAAAAATTAGAAGAAAAATGTTCAAAATTTCATTTCTAAGCAGATTAATATCTCGAATATATCTTTTCGCATCAAAGTAAATCCAAAGGTCAATACAGTAAAAGACTGGGATATTGGTAAAAGCAAAGTTCAAAGAATTAAACCCGTAAAGGGAAGAAATAGTACTTTTAATTTAATAACATGCACTGAAAAGGAAGGTAATTTGTCTTTATTTAGACAGGGAAAGCAAGTTTACGTTTAACTGAAAGGCGATTAATTATAAATGGAAATTTATTCTGAAAGTCTGAGATTGAGGAAATAGTTTATTACGATAAAATTTCAATAGAGTCAAGGATATTGTTGTGGTAAGGCGTTATTTATAGATGTTATCGTTGACTCACAATGAAAGATAAACAATATTAAATTACATCTTTGCCTTGTGAAAGTATTCCTCGAACTACGTAAAAATTTATAACGTTCAAACTGACAGCCTGAAGCTGTAAAAAAGGAGCAACTAGAAAAAGCAACGTATCCATACGACGTATTCATCAGTTATATACGTAAGCTGTTGTTTCTGCTACCTACGTTGTTGAGAAAGTGTTTTAATTATGTTGTCAGAGTACATAGAGTAAGCTTCGCTTTCGGTTGCTGTTATCGTTAAAGAAAATATATCATTCCTACTTCCTGTAAACCCTCTCATTTAGTATTTATCTGGTGATTTATATTAGCTTTTGTGCTAGATTATCTTTCAAACCTAGTGAACCCTGATAGGCAGATGCGTTGTTTTAATTAATATCTAGATAGCTACCACTGATCCCTGTATAACACAAAAAGAGTTATTGTGCGGATCCTTTTGTACATAATGATGTCGTAGCGAGCTGGTGTGTGATTTACATCGTGAGAACATGAATATCAAATCTTAAATGTCATCGTTGTGTTAGTAGAGACGATTATTCCAAATCATTCATGTCACGTCGTTGAGTAGAGGTAAAGTCTTTTCAGTACAACTTATTGTAGTATTACAAGAGTCAACTACATTTTCCGAAGTAGCTTTTCACCTACGTATTGCAGTGCTTTTAGAGCCTGTTCATATACTATATCTCCTGCGAGTTAGTGGTATTTAAAGGGTGGCGCAGTACAAGGTATTTAAAATTTTGACGCTCAACTGCATCCTAAGATGAATTCCAGACATGGACTGCCACTCACAACTATCCGGCTCAGTACACTAAGCATTTCGAAGACACAGTCAATACATCCAATAGTAATTGTTCTCTTATGATTTGTATCACTAATCACAGTAGCAGTAATAGTCCGACAACAGTTTTTGTGACATTCTCAAACTTTCCAAACCAACCTGTGATGTCCTCATGAAACCATATACACTGTAATACTTGCGGTTTGAGGGACCAGTTTGAAGTTTCGTATGATGTAAAATCTGGTGTTGATTAGTGTACTTCAATTGTGAAGAGTATCGTGGCCTAGTCAATAGTATTCTAGTATACTAACTATCCGAACAATTATGGAACTGGATCGACGGCTTAATAGAGTACGGAAGTCACAGAATTGTCCAGAATTATAAGACGTCATCAAGAGTGAAAGTAATGAGTAAATTTGGTAAGAACGTTAGTGTATGTGAGTTGGAGCCTTAGCAAGGAACGATTATAATATTTATGGGTATTCGCAGGTGGCACAGTTATGTACAAACAGACGCCATCGTTAGGAAATTGTATCGAATTGCTGAAGAAATTGCTGTTATGAGCGCTTATTGGAAAAATAAAAATAGTGTAACAAGCATGAACAGACTTAAATATCATAAATCATTTGACTTTGTGACCGGTGATATGTCAGTGGATTTAGTCAAAACTGACAAGTATCTAATAGCACCTGTTCGAGTCAATTTATCCAGCAACGAAAGTTTCCAGACAGAGATTGACTGTAAGTATCGTACCGAAGGGTGATCCACACACGAAAGTGATCTCTTGCAACAAATTCTTGTTTGTAGGTGGAGGAGCTGCAATGTTTAGCGACGTGGGCTGCCGGGAGAGATAAAGAGGATTCACGCAAGAGCTGTTTTCTTTGTCTCCGGTTCGTATTGTAGGAGAGGAAACGTCGTAGAGATGCTTAACAACTGATGGGACGAGGAAACGAAAGAACTGTGCATTTTGCATAGTCCTACTCGAAATATTCTGCAGACCTGCCTGCCAAAACCAGTAACGAAACATTCAAAAACACATTTTTATGTGTCAAAAGCCTTGGGATACATCCTATTCTCATGTCATACCTCCTTTTGCCCAATATAGTGCAATAGCTCGATGTGGCATGGGCTCACCAGGTCGTTGGAAGCCCATACAGAAATACTGAGGCATGTTGCCTCTGCAGCAGTCCATAACTGTGAAAGCTCACCTCTGAAGGATTTTGTGCTCGGTCTGACTTCTCCCATAATCGTTCGATGGGTTTAATGTCTGGCGAACTGGGTGGAACAACCATCAAACCATTCTTCCGACTTGTCCAGCATGTTCTTCAAACAATCACGAACAGATGAGTGATAGGGCGCGTTGTCGTCCATAAAATTCCATCCTTGTTCGGTAACATGACGTCCATGAATGGCTGCTAGTGGTTCCTAGTACCCAAACTTCCAGAGGACTCAGCCTATTCCTCGTAAACACAGACCATACCATTATGGAACCAGCAACAGCTTGCCCATTTTCTCTTTGAGAACTTGGGTACATGACTTTCTCGAACATGCAGCACTCGAACACAACCATCACCTATTACAAACTGAAATCGGGTCCCTTTTGACCAGCACACGGATTTTCTCTCTCTTAGGATCTGACTGATATGGTGACGAGGCCAGGAAAGGCACTGCAGGCGATGTTTTGCTGTTATCGAAGACACTCGCATAGGTTGCCTTCCGTCATAGCCCATTAACGCCATATTTCACCACACTACCATAACGGATACGTTCGTCTAAGTTCGGCGTTAATTTCTGTGACATGTCATGCATTTTTGCGTGTCTGTTCGCACTGACAAATCTACGCTTCGCTGTTCTTGATATCCTCAGCACACTCTTGAGACGGTGGTATCTCCCTTGCCTCTAGCTCCAAGTACCGTTACGCGTTGAAAGTCTGTTAATACCCCTCGTGCAGCCATAATAGCGCCGAAACTATTTTCACATGAATTACGTGCGTACCAATAACAGCTCCACCAATGTACTTCCCTTTTGCAGCTTGTGTACGCCATATTACCGCTATATGAATTTCTTCATATTTCTATCCCATGGCTTTTTATCACCTTATTGTACGTCCGATTTTGCCGTCGCATACGTTTCTGACCCGTGTGTAACAACCGCCCGTACTAGGGAATGATAATCCACTAACATATCTGTTCTTGTAGATGGAGAATTCTCAAATGCATGTTAAGTTCACTTGCGCGGCTTCATCTCCTGCTCGTATTCTTTCTCTAATGCTTTACCTTGTATTATTATTACTAGGTAAAATGACACCTAGATAATGGAAACAACTGACAGCTTTAGAGCATTTCTTACAACCGTAAAGTTTGTGTGATTACCACGTATTTTTACTTACATTCTTTTATAATAAATCCAGATTTTAAGTCTTGTGCTTCAATTACTTTGTATATTTCATTAATGATGTTTGTATCTCTGTCTACGATAGCAATATCATCTGTATAGCCATATATCTAATTGGCTTGCATCATTACTGTACCCAGATATCTAATGATGATAGCAATTCTATAGTACATCCCGTAAGTATAATATATCTTTCTTTGGCCTTCAACGAAGCGTCCCAGTTTAAAATGAATTACTGCTAGTTTCTTGTCAGGAAGTCAGATTAATCTGATTTGTGGTGGCATGTAAGGTGAGCAAGTACGCTGTTTCTCTACACTCTTAGCTATTTTCCCTCTCCTTGTACCGGACTATAGAAAGTGGACGATTTTATCAATATTGTAATAAGTTCGGAAATCTCATTTTTAATGTGGACAGAACATTCTCAGTTTAACGATTTTACGATGTATATTTGTGTTCAATTGTAACGACTATATTTCGATACAAAGTCGTTTAATGTAAAACAAAGGGCAGAAAATGAAATTTCATATACCGGCAAGTTATTTCCACAAACTCTGGATGACATTCCGCTCACTCATTGCACAAACTGATAATAGTTTTCATATTGTTAATTCCTATCCTGTAAGCTTGTTTGAGTCGCATATTGATTTACGGTCTACACCCCTAAATTTATAGATTAGTGTTCGAATTCGGGTTCCCGAGTTCGATTCCCGGCGGGGTCAGGGATTTTCTCTGCCTCGTGATGGCTGGGTGTTGTTTGATGTCCTTAGGTTAGTTAGCTTTAAGTAGTTATAAGTTCTAGGGGACTGATGACCATAGATGTTAAGTCCCATAGTGCTCAGAGCCATTTGAACCAAGTGTTCGAATTTCCGTTTGCCTGTCACCATTAATCTACATCTACATCTACTACATCTACATCTACATCCGTACTCCGCAAGCCACCTGACGGTGTGTGGCGGAGGGTACCCTGAGTACCTCTATCGGTTCTCCCTTCTATTCCAGTCTCGTATTGTACGTGGAAAGAAGGATTGTCGGTATGCTTCTGTGTGGGCTCTAATCTCTCTGATTTTATCCTCATGGTCTCTTCGCGAGATATACGTAGGAGGGAGCAATATACTGCTTGACTCTTCGGTGAAGGTATGTTCTCGAAACTTCAACAAAAGCCCGTACCGAGCTACTGAGCGTCTCTCCTGCAGAGTCTT
This sequence comes from Schistocerca gregaria, assembly GCF_023897955.1. Classification (NCBI taxonomy): domain Eukaryota; kingdom Metazoa; phylum Arthropoda; class Insecta; order Orthoptera; family Acrididae; genus Schistocerca; species Schistocerca gregaria. The sequence goes on from NC_064926.1 coordinate 176,020,185, forward strand.
CCACTGGAGTTTATCTATCATCTCCGTAACGCTTTCGCAATTACTAAATGATCCTGTAACGAAGCGCGCTGCTCTCCGTTGGATCTTCTCTATCTCTTCTATCAACCCTACCTGGTGCGGATCCCACACTGCTGAGCAGTATTCAAGCATTGGGCGAACAAGCGTACTGTAACCTACTTCCTTTGTTGTAGGATTGCATTAATGTTTATTATCGCGGAATTCTAGATGGTTCACGTCAGATGGATACGACCTCTTTCGTTTCCCATTTTTACCTTAGCAGAAAGTGTGCTCCAGCTCTGATGACCTCGTTCTCAAAGGGACATTAAACTTCTGTTGGCGGCTTCCCCCGTCGGAGGTTCCAGTCCTCGCTCGGGCATGGCTGTGTGCGCTGTCCTTAGCGTAAGTTAGTTTAAGTTAGGTTAGGTAGAACGTAAGCCTAGGGACTGATAACCTCCGTAGTTTGGTTCCATAAGACCTTACCACAAACTTAGAACTTTCCAAGCTTCTGTTTTCCTCGTAGCTTACATCGGATGTTTCCTTGTACTGTTGATCTCATGACGACATCATGTTCCCGAAGCTTCCATTGGTTGAGGTGACTATCGATTTGCGCTCTATACACTTAATCTTGTGGATACGGGCTTAAATCCACGTTTGGCTCTTTTAATTAAAATTTACTATGGTGGATGTCTGGCTCGTTCATTTTAAACAGATACGGCCGACATCCTTTCCCATCCTAGTTTTGACCGAATGGTCGCTCTGTCTCTAGCTAGCACCAATTAATGGCACTTAGGCTAAGCGTTTTACGCCCACATTTCCAGTTGTCACAAAACCACAACCGCGAATGATGTTGAGGCAAACTTAAATCACATTAATTACGTCACTGCCTTCTAAATATTCAGCATTGAAATTTCAGTACATTTGTACTACACCTTTCTCACTATTATACTGCATGGAATACAGACTTGCTTTTCAGCCTGCAGTGGGTCATGCCAAATTTTCGTAAATTACATGAAAGTTAGCACAATTAAGCAAAGACCTCGAGTGGCTTATATTAACTTGTTCAAATGGCTCTGAGCACTATGGGACGTAACATCTGTGGTCATCAGTCCCCTAGAACTTATAACTACTTAAACCTAACTAACCTAAGGACATCACACACATCCATGCCCGAGGCAGGATTCGAAACTGCGACCGTAGCGGTCGCACGATTCCAGACGGTAGCACCTAGAACCACTCGGCCACCCGGCCCGGCCGACTCAGTCGGGAAATGCACAGTTTGGGTCGTTTTCTGAAGTGACTGTAATACATAATAAACGCTAACGTTGTTATCAAATTTGCTCACAACTTACACTTCAGATGACTCCTTGTAAGTCAAAACGACCCTCTGACATCCTTATGTGGTCGGATATTTCGTATACACGTACATTATCGGCTAACCGACAATGCTCTCCTCCAGTGCAATGCACTTAGTAACTCTTACTAAACTGCAGCAGGAGCGTCATACGATACACGAAACTTGTCTCTCTAAACGCCAACTTTACAGTGTAAACGATGTCATGAGTCTGACACATGTCGTTTTTGAAAGGCAGGCATACCTAGTCTCTGAAATATCAGGAAAGAAAAATGTTATTAATGTCTGTGCCACATGTTTCCGTAGTAGCCTAAAGAAACGAGCAGTACCTGAAAGGATGGATCGGTCCTCAGCAAATTAAGGATTGTATATATATTCCCTTAAATAGTAATACATTACATATATAGATTTATAGAGCAAAGAAGATCTTTTAAAGAAGTAAAAGGGCTTGTGGTCTCTGAGTACAGCTTGTTACTAAGTTCTTCCAGAGCCGCAGTCGGACGATGACAGACTGCTCGTTAAAAGGGAGCTCAGACAGCAGCTTCTTACTGAAAAGTTCTAGCGGCGGCAGCGTGGAATATACACCAAGTTACGACTACCTTTGCCGAGCGGTATACAGACCATCGAGGCTGCGTATGGCACAGCGTAAACAGACCAGACCGCTTCGATACTGGGAGTCGATTGGCCAGAGATTTAGGTACAGAGCTCACACTGAAAGCTAACTGCAATCACCCTAACGGACTAGAAATTTCCTCATAGCTCTGAGTATTTTTTAACTTTATTGTAGCTTCGAACACGACTGCAGAGATCTACAGTATATTGCTGTGTTGCAGAGAAATAAATGCTTGCTAGATAACAGTATTTTGTTCATTTGGTGCAGTATTCAAATTAATAGAGCTACCGGTACGTATGCACCTTGAACGTATACGCATGGTGTTCATAATTAACGTTGCAGTTTCAAAACATTATGGAAAGAGAATCTCTGCCCTGAATTCAGGGGGAAAAAGTGGTTCCAATGGCTCTGAGCACTATGTGACTTACCATATGTGGTCATCAGTCCCCTAGAACTTAGAACTACGTAAACCTAACTAACCTAAGGACATCACACACATCCATGCCCGAGGCAGGATTCGAACCTGCGACAGTAGCGGTCGCGCTGTTCCACACTGTAGCACCTAGAACCGCACGGCCACACCGGCCGGCTGCAGGGGAAACATCATGACAAAAAATTTACATAAATATTACCAGAAAATGTGGAGTATGTTTGTTAAGTTAAATGGGACTGGCTACGAAAGACTGATGAATCGCAATATGACGGCTACGGTTTTAGTTGCACATTACACCATCCGTACCGTTCTAAGTGAACAATTGCACAAATTCGGTAGTCAACAGTAGTAGCGTTTTTAGTTAGATAAGCCTAACCACGACGGCTAGATCGCGACATATACGGATAGGAAAATCGGTTTTTAACTGTCCTGAAGCTGCGAACAGAATTAACAGCGAAACGACCGCTGTTTTTAATTTGCCTGGGGTAAAAATCCGCATAAAAAGCAAAACGACATTTGTTTCTCATTGCCATGAGACTGGTGCGAAAGAAATCCAGTATGCTGTCCACCATTTTCTGCCACAAGCTAAAATCGAGACACAGCATGTTCCACAACAGAACTGAGGTTCCCTGAGGTCACGTTCAGAATATGTGCCGCATGTATACCTTCAGTTCAGCTACATTCGTATCTGGAGCACTGAACACAACATCTTTCAGATAACCCCACAGCCAAAAGTCACATGGATTAAGATGAAGTGATCTCAAGGTCCATGCTGTAGGGGAATGGCGTCTGATAGGTCTAGTACTTCCGAAATGCTTCTGCATCAGCCTCTTCACTGGTTGCGCAATGTACAGAGGAGTAGTATCTTGCGCAAAAATAATCCTACTCACACATCCAAGCTGTCCAAGGGTTGGAATGACGTTAGTGAGCATAAGACTCTCATAGAATTAACCAGTGACGGTTCAAGTGACAGGACTCGCAGTACTCATCTCCTCGAAACAATACGGCTCTTCGATAATGGATGCCATCAGCCTGCACCTCATTGAAATGGTATCACTTGTGTGTGCGGATTTTCCTCTGCCCTCATTCTGCAGTTCTCCGTATTCAAATGTCCTTGGACATCGAAATGGACTTCGTCTGTCCACGGAATGATCTATAGTCATTCATTGTCCTCTTCCATGCGAGAAAGAAATGGCAGATCATGTCAGCAGGAAGAAATTCCTGAACATGAGTGTTGTATGGACAGCAATTCAGGCTGTTTCTCACTTATTTCATGAACAGTGGTCGTTAGCATGTCCAACGTTCGGACAATTCACGACGCCCTGCATATTTCCGCACCACAGCTCGAGCGGTCCCGCAATGCTGTGACGCTATCCAACACTGTGGAGTTCGGCTTGTGATGAGACCTTTCCGAACGAACCCAGTGAACAGCCTCCTCGTAGAAGCTGGGGTTCTCCCATTGCGGCTCCAGCGGAAACTGCTGCTTGCAAACTATACTTGCCACATTTATAGTTCGCGTCACCATCCCAATTACTGTCTCCTTTTGCCTAACACGCCGATTCATCTCCCGCAACGGCAGCCAAGAACAGGGCATCCCCTTGCGGTCTTTGTCCCTTCACTTCTTACTGTACTCGACACTTTCCATCTACCACCTTTCCTGCAAGTCCACTTACGTAAATCTCCATGGTCCATGAATCGGCCACCCCTTCATCTGGACCTACCGCAAGCCCCAAAGGGCTCAATTCCATCTTAGGCTCTCCGCCGACAATTTTTCACTCTTCTCGGCATGTTCCAGGACCCAGAAATAGTCTACACCGATGGATCAATGCCCAACGGTCTTGTAGGCTTTACTTACACTCACCTTGGACATACTGAACAATGCTCCTTAGTGGATGGTGCCAGTGTTTTCACTGCAGAGTTGGTAGCCATCTATCGCCCTTTTAAGCATGTCCGCTCTTGCGCCGGGGAGTCCGTCATTTTTAGTGACACCTTAAGCAACCTACAACCTCTCGACCAGTGGTTCCTTCGTCATCCTTTGCTACAGAATATACTGGATTCTCTTTATGCCCTCGCAAAAATGGATGTCCAGTGATTTCCATTTGGACCCCAGTACGTGGCCGGTTCTCGAGCAATGAACTAGCTTACAGCCTGGCCGATCAGGCTACCAGTAAACCTACCCTGGAGATTAGCGAGACGGAGACTGATTTTCGATCGGTCTTTAGCCGCAAAGCTTTCGCAGTCTGGGATGCTGAATGGCGCACCATTAGTACTCCAAATAAACTTCGTGTTATCAAGGAGACAACGAACGTGTGGCAGTCATCCATGCAAGCCACTCGCAGGGACTTTGCCGGCTCCGCATCAGCCATCCTTGGCTAACACATGGTCACCTCCTCCGTTGTAAGCACCCACTTCAGAGTCGGTATGGTTCCCACATCTGCCGTTCACATCTAGTTGGACTGCCCTATTTTAGCCGCTCTCCAGAGGACTTTTAACCTTCCCTGCACCATGCCTCCCGTATTGGGTGACAGTGCCTCAATGGCTGGTGTGGTTTTACGTCTTACTGGTGAGAGGGGGGGGGGGGTTACCACACAGTCTAAGTGTGGAAGTCTGGCCTTCTCTCCCAAGCCTCCACCCTCCCTCCATTTTAACTCTTCCTCACTCTTCCTTTGTTGTTTGTTTGTCTAGGTGTACTTCTTGTCCGTATGTGTGTTCACCTCATCTTTTCTTCTGGGCTGGAGATTTTGGTGTGTTGCAGGGTGGATGGCTCGTACTTTTTTATTCTTGTGATTGACCGACCTCGTCCGCCAGCTATATCTTTTTAATACCTTCCACTACTTTTCCTTTTAGTGCACCTTGTTCCCCTTTGGTTAGCTTCTTTCATTTTTTTCTTTCGTGCGGTTCCTCGTTAGTGTTCCGCCCTTTTACTTTTCCTGACTCCTATTGGGAATTGTTTTAACTTCAGCCTTGGTGCATTAGGGAAAATGGAAGTGATGTCCCTGTAGTTTGGTCCCTTTATACTTCAAAGCAACTAACCAACCAACCAACTGTGAAGGTTATGAGCCATGTTGAGATTTACTTCCTGCACAGTATTTTTTTCACAAAATTATTAACTGTTCAGCCGGTAACTGACGTGTCTGTTCGCTATATTCAAATTTTTGTCAGTGTCGTGGGTAACGTCCGTTTGCAACAACAAGGTGCATGGAAGGGACCTTTCTTCTATATAAATGCCACACGTTCTGACTCTTGCATTAAGTTGTAGAAGTTTTGATTCTTGAATTAATTTGTTGTTTTTATTTCTGTGAGGGGTCTATGCGGCACCTCGCCTGATCTCATAATGCATGAAATTTACTTGCGACGGTAACTTATTCTTACCACATGGCTCATGTTCTATAACCAATGTATAGCGTGACAGTTGCCAAGACTACAGAAAGGTAACAGACACATCAATGATAGGAGAGAAAGCTCATAATTATGGGTGAAAAATGGGGCACAAGTGAGATATGAACACTAATCTCCCGCTTGGTAGTCCAACACCGTGACCACATAACCACGACGAAGTGGTTTTCGCAATTCTCTCGATGTTGAACATCTTGAGCTTGGACCGTTCACTGATTCTATTTTGCTACTTTTTTCACAGTTCAGTACACCTTCTTCCTGTCTTCATGCTTAATCTGTGTTCAGTTTTTGATGAGCTATCCACTGGGGCATTCTACGATTAAGTCTGAAGGGGGAGGGGCGAGGAGTGCTGAGATGGAGAGTTTTTCTTGTGAACAGTGGTTTTATTACTACACCGTTTTGCCGGCCGCGGTGGTCTCGCGGTTCTAGGCGCGCAGTGCAGAACCGCGCGACTGCTACGGTCGCAGGTTCGAATCCCGCCTCGGGCATGGATGTGTGTGATGTCCTTAGGTTAGTTAGATTTAATTAGTTCTAAGTTCTAGGGGACTGATGACCTAAGATGTTAAGTCCCATAGTGCTCAGAGCCATTTGAACCATTTGGCCTAAGGAAGTGCATTGAGAATTGACCAAAAAAAGACAATGAGAGGGGGAGGGGGAAAAGATTTCGTTATAATAATGAAACAAATAGTTTTGATACTACAGTGAAGTCTTTCACGGCATTATGCTTACACTACTCGTAAATTTTCCACCTTATGTGGCCGGAGCCCATGAAACATTTTCGTTCTTCACGTTTCGACCAGAGCTCTATTCGACGTCTTAAACTGGGCTCGTGGGTTCGCTGAGTCTGGCGTATTTACGGACTGGGCGTCAGAGAGGGACGTTAAATATTGTGAAAATGACGTGATAAGAGTATATACATAAACAGCAAAGGTAATCCATGAAATGTTAACTATCGACCTGTCAAAAACAATCTTATCTGTCGATGCTGTAAAGCTACTGTCCATACATTATTAATTTCCAAAATTTCTTTTTTTTTAATGTACCAACGTTTATATATTTTAGTGGCTTCTCTTTATAGGCGTGGACAATAATTTGACATTGCAGATAACATTCAGAAAAATTTCAGAGAGAGAGGGAGAGAGAACCTGTGATCTCAATCTTTTTTTCCTCTTAATTTTTGACCTACTGCTGGTCGCAGAGCTCTATTTACTTCATTTTCTGGAAAACTTGCTTCATATGTTTGAATTTGGTTAGTAAGTGTTCAGGTATGCAAATTGTTTTCAATTTGACGATAAGACCTTTCTTCTTCTATGGATGATGGTAGGAATTTGCTATGCAAGAAATCGGTCTTGATGCGTGGGATTGTGGAAAACGTTATGTTCTAAACTTCAATCGGCCGGTGTCATAACCAAAAATCCATGACAGATATCCCTTTGTCATCTTCCTGTTCCAAAGTTGACTGGATTTATGAATCTATGTTATTTACATAGAAAAGCATTCATGTAAACCTTTTGTACCGAATGACCAACTCTCAAATACATCATCCCAAAACCGTTATCATAGAGATTATCTTATATTCGCGTTTTCTTGTACTTGTAAAATTATGGGAAAAGGATTTTGCAAAGAAAGGGAAATATTATTTAAAGGGCTAAATGATTTTTAACATTATTCTGGAATATATCATCCGATAAAGGAGGGATTTAGGCTATTCGAAGAGTCGCCGTAGCTAATGAAGATAAAACTGAACAATAAAATGTCGTTATGAATACATACAAATAAAAATTAAAATCTTCTTCAATGGAAGAACACCATTTCTTCGTCTATTGCTAACAAATAAGCGATATCATTTTGGTAAGTTTCTACAGAACCTTAACGTCCGATCGGAATTTAAACAAACAATCAAAATATGTCAGGCCCTCAGTCTGTAACGGGTTAACGCCCTCCTCTGCTGGCATTTAGTGTAGGTAACGTGTTTAGTGTTCCCTATTGCAGGCTGTAGCCGTTATAGAGGGGACTTAGTACAGGAAAAATTATGATGTAGAGCCGACGTCCAGAAATGTACCTTTCTGATGCCAAATTATTTGAAACGTGGATGACCTTCAAATATCCCACTTGCGGCCACGCACACAGCGAAGACCACAAGGTCTGACTAGCGTGCTGTGTTGGAGCCCATGGAATTGTCAGGGCCTCACGTACTCATCGTCAGATTTCCTATGAGGCGAAGGACGTCCTCTTCAAACACAAGAATGCCGCCCATCGGTGGACCATCACAGAAAACCCTCTTGGTATCAAACTTAAAAATTTCTCGTAGCTGTTGTAGTTGTACGATAATTGTATGTGTTGCCAGTCAAGCAGAAGGTGGGAGGAGATGTGACACAATCAAATTTAGAAGTGTGAAAGCGACGCATGCTACACATTCAAGTGTCGGGTATCGGATGCTCAAGAGGCAGCGTGTACAGGGACTGACGATGACGCTATCTTTTCTGTTGGTGTGTGGATCGGGTGATTTGAAAGCTATCCGATCTTCAGACATTTTGCATGCAAATGGTACACTACGGACCATGGATTATTAGCAACACTTTGTCCACTAAACTCCGCTACAACACCTAGGAGCCTGCAGTAGGTACTGTGGAACACCCCAAAACATTTCTATAAACATGTTTTAAGGCCTGCACTGGAACTACAAAAAAATGTGTCAACAACCGGCTGAGGGGTTACAAAAATCTCTAATGACTTTAAAAAAGTAGCAAAATCAGACGCAATAACGCGCTCTTTAGTCAAGAAATCGTGAAGTTTTCCGAAATTTATGTTTCATCTACAGTGAGTAAATATTATCCACGTGTATATAAAAAATGTCCTCCAACTGCGTAAACATGTGGGACAGTTTTAATAGAAAGGCAGTAGTCGTGGAAAGTAATGCATGGAAAGTAGTTCCACAACATCGACAGATTTTCACTCTATTTACATCCCGTTAGACGACAGGACTCAATGAATTAAGGAAGCAACTTAGAACAATTCCAGTGAATCTCTGGAAGAAATATGGAGTATAAGTTTCATGGACCATGACCATTCAACTGGGAAGATTTGATAACAATAGGTTGTTACGGATGTTGCTGGGGCAGAAGAGCCATGGATAACTTACGAAATATTCGATCTTATTTTAGTATCAAAATATAGAAGAGACGGAAGTTGAAGGTAGGACGGCGGTTTCCTTAAGGCTACAACAGAATAAATGACAGAATGACATGCGGGTGTTGAAAGAGAGCTAATTACTGTAATAATCTATACAGCTTAACCTTAGTGACTGCAGCCGCGTAATTATGTAGGCAGATGACGGTCACATTGGGCGAAAGTGTGACTACACATGGCTACACGCTGCGGAAGGTGACAGTGTGGTTAGTGCCATTTTATCGGTGAGTTAGAGCTGTGCTCTGTGACATCGCCATTACATTACAACAGGACTAAGACCTTCATACTACACTCATGCAGCATATAATTCGGGAAATGCTTTACGTATTCGACAATTCTTCTTCACAAGCCTCTATTGCCCCGCGGTCAATATCACAGTTAACTTACTTACATCGTCAGGACCAATGATTGCAAATTTTGTGAAGTGAAAGTATGAGACAACAGCCTCCTTAAAATAACAGAATAAATCGGAGACTGTTTTGCTTCGCTAAATATCACACTCTTGGCGTGTATGCGTGTGCGTATATGAGTGCGTACATGTGTGTGTGTGTGTGTGTGTGTGTGTGTGTGTGTGTTTGTGTATGTATTTGCAGTTTAAGGGCGCTCTGTTTGTAATACGCATACCAATATCAGCACGAACGAATGTGATGGAAATGGCTAAAAAGGCATAAATAAGTAAGAGTAATTCTGACACAATTACCCTCACTACCTCCCAGCTTCATTCATGCTTATGTCCTAAAGTACACTATCTCATATATATTAAGAAGTTTCAGATGTTCTAAAACCGGCAGTTGAAGTAACGACAAATGGATACGTGACTGGCTGATCATTTACGAAGAACATTGGATGAACCAGCCATCGCTGTAACACAGTAAAAATATCCCTCTAAAATGTTAGACAACAGCACTGTTCGTGGCGTACGGCACACTCAAAACGCAGCGGAGTAAACATTAAGTTCAAATCTCTTACTTTCGTGGGGAGTGGGAAAAACACGTAACTCCGAATCTCGTACTTCGTGCGAGGAAATCCAAAACTGTCTGGTGGCGGCAAATCGGACGTGTCCTTTTAACGAATCCATCCCGCCATTTGCTTGCAACAATTTGAGGTGATCATGGAAAATACAAAACAGTGTGGACAAAGGATGGACGCTGGTTTCCACCGTCGTCCTTCCGAATGCGAGTTCAGTACGTGCTAACGAAGGCGACATCATGCTGTTTTTCCGGTAAATAACTTGGTCGTGGCTTATGCAGCAAATGCTTCCGGGCCGTTTGTGTAGCAGGCCACGTAAAGTGCTGCTGAAATGTGTTGACATATCTGTCATCTCTACTGCCTAGTGAGTTCAGTTTATCGTCACTTCTACTAGCCTGTAGGAATGTGACTCGATTCCTCCAGCCTCATTACTGTGTAATTTATGTATTCCTCTGACATCTGTGTGCGTTGAGCGCCGCTAGGGTGCAGTATACGAATGTGCGTAGCCAGTTGCAAGCGACCGATCGTTCGCCATCACGATGAGAAGAGGTGGTGGCGTAAAGTTTCTCATCACTGCTGTCGGAGACAACGTTCTGAAATACACAGGCTGATTCATCTGCCCCTACATATGGAGGTGTTTGCGATCTGCAAACGTCTTCAAAAAACGCGAGCGAAATTTTCGCTATGGGCAAACTGGTAGTCATATGGGAAAAATCAACGACAAATTTTCGTAGAAAATTTGGTGTAGTTAAGTATTTTACTCGGATACGTTTCCGCTGGAGGCCAGTGTTTTCGGATTATTCCAGAAAAACGCGTTTGAAGATCACTTTGTACGTTTTTAGTGGATACGTCGAACACTGCGCCTCTAGCGAAGACGTATCACAGTACAAAATTTAGTTACTTTAGTTTTCTTACCAAAAGGTCGTGACTATATTTTCTGTGAGATAAACAGAAAAAATACTAAAATCGTGTTTGTGGTATTTTAAGGCGTTGCGAGACAACTGAATCATTTAGTACGTCTTCGCGTTATCTCGCATAAATGTAAATGCCATGTGACTAGAGCCTCCCGTTGGGTAGAACGTTTGCCGAGTGCAAATCTTTCGATTTGACGCTACGTCGGCAACGTGCGCGTCGATGGGGATGAAATGATGATAATGAGGACAACACCCAGCCGGGAATCGAATCGTGGACCAAGCTCGGCGGTCCCTTTTGTGTGAATCCAGAGGAGTAGACTACGATCAGGCCCTGTTCTTTACGCTCACCTTTTTCTCATCATCATGTATCTCCTATTTGGAACCACGCAACCATTAAAGCTGAAACTGCGAGATGCATTCACTATTTCCACTCAAATGAAACGTGATTGGGTAGGTGGCTCTGCCTCTACAAGCGCAACAATCTCAGTTCACTATATTTTTTTGTAGTGGTCCAGTTTACAACTGTTATATCAAGATCGTTGGCCCCATTAAGACCTAATCACGTTGCAGTACAGAACGGTTAAGCACAATCAGATAATCATTCAACAGTTGTTAAATGGTCTCACATATTCAATGTTTTATTGAAGAATTTATTTCTTTCCACCTACCAGCTGCGAAGTTTTTTAAAATAAATCCATACGTAATTGATACTGCCTTCTTCAGCACAATGCTGACATAAATTTTCCGTAAGTGCCTCTTTGGAACACTTTTATCATAACGTTATGTCACAAAACATCAACTATTAATAGCAGGCCGCGGTGGTCTCGCGGTTCTAGGCGCGCAGTCCGGAACCGTGGGACTGCTACGGTCGTAGGTTCGAATCCTGCCTCGGGCATGGATGTGTGTGATGTCCTTAAGTTAGTTAGGTTTAAGTAGTTCTAAGTTCTAGGGGACTAATGACCACAGCAGTTGAGTCCCATAGTGCTCAGAGCCAGCCAAATTATTAATAGTTCAAAAATGGCTCTAAGCACTATGGTACTTAACACCGGAGGTCATCAATCCCCTAGGCTTAGAACTACTTAAATCTAACTAAACTAAGGACATCACACACATCCATGCCCGAGACAGGATTCGAACTTGCCACCGGAGCAGCAACGTTGTTCCGGACAGAAGCACCTAGAACCACTAGGCCATAGTGGCTGGCTACTTACTAATAGTTCTGAAGACACTTCAGAAACAGATAATGCCTCATTTCATGTCTCTGAAACGCAAACAGCAAAACTGCTTTACGCTCTACTTGTAAATTATCCTCTTTGTCTTCTTGTAAGCAGGTCCTCGCTTGTAAACTTCTCATATACGGGTTTACGACTTACTCTCTCTGTATGCTCGGTTCCGCAGTATTCCTGATTTACTTCTCAAATAAACTTTTAGTGTTAGGCGTAGCTGTACTCAATCATCGTTTATGCAACGTCATCATTTCCACAGCGTAATAGCTCGTTGAGCAGGGTTAATCTTTTCTAGCTTCTTTGCTGCCTTTCTTTC